>NW_024070213.1:25920007-26178147 GCF_014754425.2 Oryx dammah
GTTGGCCTGGGCCAGTCCAGATGCTCAGAGTCCTCGGCTGTCTTTCCTTCTCATATTTTGCCTTCCCTTAAGGAGACCTAATTGACTTGCCTTTTTACGGGTTTGCTTGGCTCCACAAAAGAAGAGAAAAAGTAAAGATGACTGAGCCCATTTTTCACAAAACATACGCTTCCAATTAAACAGGAAACAGCATCACTAAATATCTCTGTTAATGTAAGAAAATAATTTAGGAGACTTTGAAGGATTCACCTAGGTATATAGAGGTTTGAAAAATTCAATTATGACCATAGAGTTGAAATGATAAATATTAAAAAACGATTTAGTGAAAGAAATCGTTAGACAAAAGCAGTTCAGAAAGAGAAAGTTAGCACAAATTTTGTATACATACATACATGCACATTCAAAGGCAGCTTATTGTTTTCTTTTTTAGGGAAGATAATGAACTTTGGTTTCTTTTTATTATCTAAGTATTTATTTAACATAATATGGAAAATAATATAAGCACTGAGTTAGGCTAGGTGATAATCAATACCAAGTTGAATAAGGTATAGTCTTTCACTCACATAACTTAGAATCTGTCATGTTGAATATTTAGGCATAAATATTTTATATTATGTTGCCATGATATTTTTTTAACTTAGTGATCTTACTGTGTCTATTCACTTCTATTCTCTTTATATCTCTTTTTTTTTTCTCAAGTGTGGGGATACAGATTCTAGTATAACTAATATCTTGCTATCAGATTTTTCTGTTGTCATATTATTTTCTGCATCATTTGATGAACCAGACTACATTTTCCTATATTCCTATTAAACTATTTGATGATGCTTTTTATTTTGTTGTATAATTGGGTGAGCAATCATGTGATAAACATAAGTTTGGTGTGGAATCAAAGAAACAATCTTAAAAACAATGAATATATTTTCAGGAAGTTGCTAAGATGTTAAATGTATTTGAAAGAAGGATTGTAGAAAAGTATTACTTCTTTGTAGACTTTATGACTACAAAAATAAAACTGAGAAAGACATCTAATATAGTTGATGAATCATAGTTTTATAACCTAATATTATATTTTTTGAAATCTGTATAAGTGGTAGAAAGTTGTGTGTTTAGCTAAATTAAAAATGAGTGTGGGGGTCAAAAATGTAAAAAGAAAACAAAAATATACTCCTCCTCAAAATGCAAGTCAACATAAGATTAATCATAGAAAGTGGAGTGTTATGTTCTGGACACTTAGAAAAATGAAGATAACAAACATTGGAGAGAGACACAGTGGAGAGTTTTCCGAGCTATAGGTTCTAACATAAAATTTAACAAAAGGATTTTATAATTCAACCTAGAAAATCATTTTTTTTCAGAAACCAAGAAACTATAAGTCCCAAAGCATGTTTCATATTAAATTGTGATTACACCTATAATTCTAACACCAAAGATAAATTGATGTGTGTGTGTGTGCATGTATGTGTGTGTGTGTGTGTCTGTGTGCATGTGTTTCCCACAAAGATGCAGAAAATAGTATGAGCAAGTCACAAGAATGACTTGCCTCTTAGAGCATGGCAAAAATGGATGATAGAAGCCCTTATAATTAAGGGCTCACTTTACCAAAAAATTTTAAAGAATAGTGCCTGGTGAATAAAAAGTACTCAACAAATTTTAACAATGGTGATGATGATTATCATCATTATTTCCTACAGGTTTTGGCAGGCTTCCTCAGTGGCTCAGTAATAAAGAATCAGCCTGCCAAGCAGGAGCAGAAGTTTCTAATCTTGGGTCGGGAAGATTCTCCTGAAGAAGAATATGGCAACCCATTCCAGTATTATTGCCTGGGATATCCCAGGGACAGAGCAGTCTGGCAAGTTATAGTCCATGGAGTTGCAAAAGAGTCAGACACAACTTAGTTACTAAACAAGCAACAACAACCAAAAAAATAGGGTTTAGCATGTGCCTTAAAGATCCTTTTTGGTCATTCTATCTACTATGTGGGGCATACATTGGATGCAAGAATGGGTGCAAGTTAACAGATGGTAATTGTGGAAAAACTGAATTATGGTTAAGATGGTTGAAATGGAAAAACACAGATGCACTTGAAAGATATTTCAGAGGTAAAATCAACAAGGCCTCTTCAACAAGTGGCATTGGTAAAACTGGACAGCTACATGTAGAAGAATAATATTAGGACGTTCTCTAACACCATATACAAAAATAAACTCAAAATGGATTAAAGACCTAAATATAAGACTAGATACTCTGAAACTCCTAGAGGAAAACATAAGTTGAAGGCGCTTTGACATAAATATCAACAATATTTTTGTGGATCTGTCTCCTAAAGTAAATAAAAGTAAAAATAAACAAATGGGACCTAAATAAGCTTAAAATCTTTTGCACAGCAAAAGAAACCATTGACAAAATGAAGACAATATACTGAATGGGAGTGAATATTTGCAAATGATGTTACCAATAAGGGGTTAATATCCAGCATATATAACAGCTCATGCAACTCAACATCAAAACAAACAAACAGCTCAACTAACAGGCAACTTGACTAGTAAATGGGCAGAAGACATGAATTGATATTTTTTCCAAAGAGGAAATGCCGATGGCCAATAAGCACATCAAAAGGTACTCAACATCGTTAATCATCAGGGAAATGAAAATCAAAACCACCATGAGATCAAAAAGAACACAAATAACAAGTGTTGGTGAAGATATGGAGAAAGGGGAACACTTGAACACTGTTGGTGGAGATGTAAATTGCTGCAGCCATTACGGAAAACAGTGTGGAGGTTTCACAAAAAAATAAAGATAGAACTACCATGTGATCCTGCAATTCCACTCCTGGGTATATATCTGGGGGAAAAAAAAAAAAACAAAACAAAACATCAATTTGAAGAGATACATGCAGCCCAATGTTCACAGCAGCATTATTTGCAATTGCCAAGATATGAAAGCAAAAAAGTGTACATCAAAAGATGAGTGGATAAAGAAGATGTGTCTATATATATGGAACAGAATACTACTCAGCCATTAAAAAAACAAAGTTTTGCTGCTTGCAGCAACATGTATAGACTGGGAGGGGATTATGCTAAATGAAATAAGTCACTTATAATTCCACTTATAAGTGGAATCTAAAAAAATACAACAAACTAGTGAATATAGCAAAAAAAAAAAAAAGAAGAAGAAGCAGACTCCAGTGTATCTGTGTCTCCTATATCTCCATATGAGGACAAACGAGTGGTTACCAGTGGGGAGGGAGGAGGGGCACCAAAGCGATGGGACAGTGAGTGGTACAAACTACTGGGTGTAAGATAGATTCGAGGGTGTATTGTTACACAAAGGGTGTATGGCTAGTATTTTATAATAATTGTAAGTGAAAAGTAACTTTTAATTATATAAATTTTTTTAATTAAAAAGAAAATTCAAGGTCTATAGATGAATTGCATATGGGGGACAAATATGTGCCAAAGATGACAAGGTCAGAAGCCTTACAATGACATGAAACAAATCCTTATTTTGCTTTTATGCTCTCTCCTCTCTATCTTTTCTGATTGTGATACCTCTTTCCTTTCTTCTAATAATAAAGAAATATCAGAAAAATAAAAATCAGAACCAAAAGGAAGCATCAAGTATAGGAGAATGAAATATTTGACAAAACACAGTAAAAATGGAAGACTTCTTTTATCTGGCTTTTGGCTTTCTGATGCTAGTTTATGAAGAAGACATCATAACTGGATAGAAAGAGGCAGTGTAACAGGAGGGAGTGGCTTCCCATGTGGTTCAGTGGTAAATCTGCCTGCCAGCAGGAGACGTGGGTTTGATCCTTGGGTTGGGAAGATCCCTTGAAGAAGGGAATGGGCACCCACTCCAGTATTCTTGCCTGGGAAATCCTATGGACAGAGGAGCATGGTGGGCTACAGTCTGTGGAGGCACAAAGAGTCAGGCATGACTTAGAGACTAAACAACAACAAGAGAGGAAGAAAATTTAAATAGAAATAAAATAACTGACTAGCAATGGGAAAGCAGTTCCCACCATTGGGCCTAGAAGGAGTGGGTAAGAAGCGTCATCTGATCTCAGTGAAGATCTGTCCAGGGACCTAGGGATACTGTCTTGCTCTCTCACTTCCTGTCCATCCATTTACTGCTGGAACATGGGCAGCCAGTCAGCAAGAGCGCCTGGAGTGTACAGTCCGGAAGGGCAGGCATCCTGGGACACCACAGGCCAGACAAGGGCCCAGAACCCATAAGAATGACCATGATACTTGACTTATGCCATCCAAAATGTGTGGGTAGTTTACTGTCTTCATTCACAACTGTTTATTTATAAATATTTGTTGAGCCTACCCCCCAAACAGAAATGAATAAAATGTATCAATTGATTAATAAATAGCATAAGTGTTTAGGGCTTCCCAGGTCATGCTAAGTAGTAAAGAATCCTCCTGCCAATGCAGAAGACTCAAGAGACATGGGTTCAATTTCTGGCTCCGGAAGATACCTGGAGAATTAAATGGCAACCTCCTCCAGTATTCTTGCCTGGAAAATCCCATGGACAGAGGAGCCTAGTGGGCTACAGTCCATAGATATGCAATGAGTCAGACATGACTGAGCAGCTGAGTGTACACACACAGAAGCAGTTTTAAAAAATGTTGAATGCCTGTAAAGGAATTGGACCAGGGGTGTAGGCAGCAACTAGAAAATAGAAGAAAGTGAAAGTGTTAGTTGAGTCTGACTCCTTGAGACCCCATGGGCTTGTAGCCTGCCAGGCTCTTCTGTCCATGTAATTATCCAGGCAAGAATACTGGAGTGCGTGGCTATTCCCTTCTCCAGAGGATCTTCCTGACCCAGGGGTCAAACCCAGGTCTCCTGCATTTTAGGCAGATTCTTTACTGTCTGAGCAAGCAGGGAAGTCCAGAGAATAGAGTACTTAGTCGCTCAGTCATTTCCGACTCTTTGTGACTCCATGGACTGTAGTCTACCAGGCTCCTCTGTCCATGGGGATTTCTCCAGGTAAAAATACTGGAGTGGGTTGCCATGACCTTCTCCGGTTCTTTCAAATCCAGGGATTGAACCCAGGTCTCCCACATTGCAGGCAGATTCTTTATCATCTGAGCCAGCAGGGAAGCCCAGAATATAGAGGGACCAGGCCTATTGGGGTTGAGATGGGGCCAGGGAGTAAGTGATTGGGAAGAGGGGAATGTTCTGATAATGGAAAAATGAGAGATGGTTCCTAACCCACCGATGAGAATTTGAGCATGGAGACCACCTCACCACATAAGGATCCCATGACATAGCACTTGTGTTCATGGGCTCTGGAATGTTGTAGGGAGCTATAAGAAAAGAAAAAAAAAAAAAGTGTGATCTGAATTGAGGTTTTGTTGTTGTTTTTTGTTCCAGAAAGATTGTAAAGACACATGGGAAGAAGTGCCATATGTAATCACATACTTTTAAGTACTTCAAATTTAGTATTATCTTTTTTAAATTATACAAGACAATACTTAGTACCATTTGGTATTTTATAAACAATCTGTCTAGAATTCTTCCATTTATTTGTACATAAAATAGTATGCAGCATATCTTATGGATGCAGATATTTGTTTACATGTACACAAGTCCCCACCTGTGCAGAGTCACCTGATTCTGCCAACTAAGGAATGTGATTATCCATCTTGGTTGTGCCAACCCAACTGTGGTATCTCTCAGGAAAACAGTCAGTAGTTAAAGGAATTCTTAACTCATTCATTCAACCAGTATTTAAAAAGTACCTAGTATGTGTTGGGCATTATGCCAATTGCTGAGCCTAAAGAGATGAAAAAATGAAAGAAAACACTCATCTCCTGCTCTCATGAACTCAGAGTCTAGCAGGGAGGGCATTGCACACATATTTATGTGTGTACTAAATCAACATAGTCACTTGGGGGAATTAGAGAAGCATAGAAGTAGGCCAACCAAATCTAGTCAAAATATATTTCTGTATCATCAGTCATTGGCTTCAAGCCCAGGGTTACTTGTAGGTAACTCTGGATTTCTGTACATCAGGCCAAATGGTTTTAGTACCCCCAAGGAAGGTTCAATGAAGAGTTGAAGGTATGGGTTGTTGATGCGAAAGCACAGGGATCCTGGGAAAGGACATACAAAAAATGTCATAAAAGCAATTTGAGGGGATCTGAGTAGAGAGTTGACAGTGTCTGCTATAGGCATGAAGTAAGATTTTGCAGCTATCTTTTCATATGAATTATACAAGTGGGTGTCATTTTATTTACTTACATAAGGAAAATAGGAGAAGGAATATTTTGCGGCAAAAAATGTGGGTGATATGATGAATTATGTTTGAGATTGAATTTGTGATTCACCATTTTAAAATGATTAGTAAGCAGATAGATGTGCAAGTTTATGGCTTGAAAGAGAGCTCTGATGTAGCCATACAAATTTCAGAATTTTCCTATAAAGACAGTCATTGAAACCTGGGAGTGACAAAAATTGTCTAGGACTGTGGTGGGCCAGATGAAATAAGAAGTAGGCCTAGAAAAATCCCTGAGTAATCTTACTATTTCATAGTTAGGTAGGAGTAAAAGAAATTGCAAAGGAGATTGAGAAGGAATAGCAGAGGACAGGACAAGCAGAGGAGACTGGCCTCTGAAAAAGTTAGTAAATGGAACTTAAATGATCTGGACTCCAAATAAAATAGGTAACTAATGAGAACCTACTGTATAGATCAGGGAATTTTACTCAGTGCTCTGTGGTGACCTAAATGGGAAGGAAATTTAAAAAAAAAATTTTAAAAACAAAATATTAAATTATTAATCAGATATAGTCATATTATATTATTTTCATGCTATTGAGCATAGTTTTGGTGGAGAGGTGATGATGGTTAGAGGAAGGTGATCACTAAGAGAGAAAAATATTATAATTATAATATTATAATTAATATTACTAAAATATTATACATGAGAGAAAAATATTATAGTGTAGTGAGTGAGAAGGGTTTTCCTGGTGGCTCAGATGCTAAAGAATCTGCCTGGAATGCAGATTTCCCTGGGTCAGAAAGATCCTTTGGAGAAGGGAATGGCACCCCACTCCAGTATTCTTACCTGGAGAATTCCATGGATAGAGGAACCTGGGATCCACAATCCATGGGATCTCGAAGAGTCAGACATGATTGAGTGACTAAACTTCAACACTCTAGTGAGTGAGAGGGAAGAAAATGAAAAAGGAAACCCATGTTCTGATATAAATGATACACAGATTATAAATATGTACTTAGGGACAAATACTTCCATCAAATTGAATAAAATTTATAGGTACTCTTTAATCAGAGTTCCTGACATCATGCTGTTCTTAGCCAGGTAACATCTTCCTTTCATTGTCTTGTTTTTCATATTTTAAAACACAGCTCAAGTTTCTGCCTTCTATACTAGCCCACTTTCTGGAATCACTGGGAATAATGCTAACTGCACAAATTTTCACAAGTTCTTTGCTTTCCTGATTTGAATTTTTAGCACTTTTACCCAAGACTTCCTAGCTCTACCTAACTGTGTTGCTAACATACACTTTTCTCATTCTTCCTTATGTCTATCTATGTTCCTAATTACTATTGCACAAATCCAAGAAAACAGGAAACTGAAAGTCGAACCTATTCTTTCCTATGTGAATTATTTTAAACACAAACATTCTCTCCTACTTTGCAGAAGGTTCCTATGAGGTAAGGAAGGATACTCTGGATTTCTGAAAACTTAGTTGTACAACAACAACAAATCTTCTGAGTACAGTACAACCTGAAAAACTTATTTCTGCCAAATCCCAATGCCCTTTTTTATAGTACTTTCCTGAATCACATCACAAATATTTCCCCTGCAAAGAAATAATATGTGCTGAAGAAAGAATGAAATCTGTCTGAAAACTTTAAATCCTTACTTTTTTAGTTCTGTTTTGGCTTTGGAGAGAAATTATTTTATGATAAAATAGTTAAATTTTGAATTGAGATATAATTGACATGCAGCTTCCTAAGTGGCTCAGTGGTAAAGAATCTGCTTGCCAATGCAAGAGACACAGGAGATGCGGGTTTGATCCCTGAGTCAGTAAGATTCCCTGGAGGAAGAAATGGCAACTCACACCAGTATTCTTACCTGGAAAATCCCATGAACAGAGGAGCCTGGTGGGCTACAGTCATGGGATCACAAAGAGTTGGGCATGCCTAAGCAACTATGCCAGTCAGATAATTGACATATCATACTAATTTTGTGTGTATTATAGTTCAAAATTTGTGTACCTCATGAAATGATCATCACCATTGGTCTAGTTAACATCTATCACTACACATAGTTACAAAAATATTTATTCTTGTGATGAGAACTTTAAAGATCTACTGTTTTAGCAACTTTCAGATAAAAAATATGGTATTAGTAGTTATAGTCACAACCATATGTTCAGTTCAGTTCAGTTCAAGAGCTCAATCGTGTCTGACTCTTTGTGACCTCATGAATTGCAGCACGCCAGGCCTCCCTGTCTATCACCAGCTCCCGGAGTTCACCCAAATTAACGTCCATTGAGTCCATGAGATGCCATCCAGCCATCTCATCCTCTGTTGTTCCCTTTTCCTCCTTCCCCCAATCGCTCCCAGCATCAGAGTCTTTTCTGATGAGTCAACTCTTCACATGAGGTGGCCAAGTTTCAGCTTTATCATCATTCCTTCCAAAGAAATCCCAGGGTTGATCTCCTTCAGAATGGACTGGTTGGATCTCCTTGCAGTCCAAGGGACTCTCAAGAGTCTTCTCCAACACCACAGTTCAAAAACATCAATTCTTCGGCACTCAGCTTTCTTCACAGTCCAAATCTCACATCCATACATGACCAATGGAAAAACCATAGCCTTGACTAGACAGACCTTTGTTGGCAACATAATGTCTCTGCTTTTCAATATGCTATTTAGATTGGTCATAACCCTCCTTCCAAGGAGTAAGCGTCTTTTAATTTCATGGCTGCTGTCACTATCCGCAGTGATTTTGGAGCCCCCCAAAATAAAGTCTGACACTGTTTCCACTGTTTCCACTGTTTCCCCGTCTATTTTCCATGAAGTAATGGGACCAGATGCCATGATCTTAGTTTTCTGAATGTTGAGCTTTAAGCCAACGTTTTCACTCTCCTCTTTCACTTTCATCAAGAGGCTTTTTAGTTCCTCTTCACTTTCTGCCATAAGGGTGGTGTCATTTGCATATCTGAGGTTATTGATATTTCTCCCGGCAATCTTGATTCCAGCTTGTGCTTCTTCCAGCCCAGTGTGTCTCATGATGTACTCTGCATATAAGCTAAATAAGCAGGGTGACAATATACAGCTTTGACACTTCCTTTTCCTATTTGGAGCCAGTCTGTTGTTCCATGTCCAGTTCTAACTGTTGCTTTCTGACCTGCACATAGGTTTCTCAAGAGGCAGGTCAGGTGGTCTGGTATTCCCATCTCTTTCAGAATTTTCCAGTTTCTTGTGATCCACACAGTCAAAGGCTTTGGCATAGTCAATAAAGCAGAAATAGATGTTTGTTTCTGGAACTCTCTTGTTTTTTCCATGATCCAGTGGATGTTGGCAATTTGATCTCTGGTTCCTCTGCCTTTTCTAAAACCAGCTTGAACATCTGGAAGTTCATGGTTCACGTATTGCTGAAGCCTTGGCTTGGAGAACTTTGAGCATTACTTTACTAGCATGTGAGATGAGAGGAATTGTGTGGTAGTTTGAGCATTCTTTGGCATTGCCTTTCTTTGGGATTGAAATGAAAACTGACCTTTTCCATTCCTGTGACCAATGCTGTTTTCCAAATTTGCTGGCATATTGAGTGCAGCACTTTCACAGCATCATCTTTCAGGATTTGAAATAGCTCAACTGGAATTCCATCACCTCCACTAGCTTTGTTCATAGTGATGCTTTCTAAGGCCCACTTGACTTCACATTCCAGTTGTACCCCATGAATTATTTATTTTATAACTGGAAGTTTGTACCTTTTTACCCTTTCAAAGCATTTTATACTACTTCATCCTTGATTTTTAACTGTATAATATTTTTTAATCCAGATCACACTTATGAGTTTAAATATATTTCTGTTGAGTAGTTTGCTGACCATGTTATGGTTAGTGAGTGTATGCTAAATTTCAGTCATGAAATGACTGAACTCCTTGTGACCCTATGGACAATAGCCTGCCAAGCTTCTCTTTCCTAGGAGTTCTCCAAGCAAGAATACTGGACTGGGTTGCCATGCCCTCCTGCAGGGCATCGTCCTAACCCAGTGATTGAACCCATGTCACCTGACATCTCCTGCTTTGGCAGATATTTTCCTTACCATTAGTACCACTTGGGAAACACAGGATTGTATTTTGGGCAAACAATAAAAGAGATACTATTGGCAGGAAGCACCTCTAGGAAGCAATGGTTCAATTTAAAACCAGCACTGAGCTCAGCAAAGTTTGAGATAGACAGCCATAGTCAGAGGTAATCTCAATAATTAGTGTTAATATTCACTATTCAAGAAGCCAACAAATGGAAATAAAAAGCTTTTACAACT
Source organism: Oryx dammah (assembly GCF_014754425.2). Lineage (NCBI taxonomy): Eukaryota > Metazoa > Chordata > Mammalia > Artiodactyla > Bovidae > Oryx > Oryx dammah. The sequence goes on from NW_024070213.1 coordinate 25,930,546, forward strand.
ATTCTTTTACATATAGGAAATGACACTGCTGAGGTATTCTTTAGTTATAATAAGAGGACATTTTTTAAGCCACCAGATTTCTGAAGGGAAATCCCCATCCTTCTTCTCTGCAGCACCTTATATAGTTTAGTAGTATTGGGTTGGCCAAAAATTCCTTTGGGTTTTGCCATATGATGTAATGGAAAAAACTCAAACAAACTTTTTGGCTAACCCAATATTCCTTTTCCTTCTACCTCTCTTCCTTCCTCTTTCTTTCTGCCTTTCTTTCTTCCTTCCTGCCTTCCTTCTTTTCTTTTTCTACTTTTTTTCCCTCTCTTCCTCCTCTCTCATTTCCTTTCTTCCTTTTTATCAACATCATCTTCATTACTGAAGTCTGCTAATTTCTTAGTATATTTACTATATTTAAGGTCCCTAAACTGAGTTTATGAGCACATAAGCATGACAATACCTATGAACCTATGGGCCACTTCACAAACGAGTACAGGTTTTTTCTTTTTAAAAAAAGTGTAGTGATGTAGAGAACAGATGTAGAGAACAAATGTATGACATCAAGGGGAGAAGGGGGTGGGAATAATTGGGAGGTTGGGATTGACATTTATACACTATTGATACTATGTATGGAATAATAACTAATGACAACCTACTGTAGTGCTCTGTGGTGACCTAAATGGAAAGGAAATCCAAAAAAAGAGGGCACATATGTACACATATAGCTGATTCACTTTGTTGTACAGCAGAAACTAACACAACATTGTAAACCAACTATACTACAATAAAAGTTAGTAAAGATTAAAAATAATAAAACCAGTGTGTGGGCAATAGTGATGATAGTTGTAGTAGAGGAGCAATGTGATGTTTTTATGTTATCGTGAGAAGTTGAGAGAATGTTAGAAATACATCTTGACTTTCCAGATTACTGGATAGATAGTCATGTTGATGGAGATCCAAAAATACTTACTGACTGATATCTACCCCTCTGTGTGGAAGGTCAAAAATTCTTTTTTTGGTGAAATATATTAAGTATTTTGGGCCGGTAGATTTGTATTGAGTATTTTCTCAGTTTAAAACAGTTATAGTCTTCTCTCTAGAAAGAATATTTGTCACAGAGTAATACTAAAGATTACATAGTTGACAATTATTAAGCATTTTCTATATGTACATATATTCTAAGAGTTTTTCTTATTAAATGTAAAAACATTACATCAATGATCTTGCTAAGATATATATTTTTCTTGAAATTGCAGAAGTATATAGGACAACTTATTCTAGGTGGGAAACGGATATATATGCTTACAGATTTTTAGTATCTACAATCATTTTCCAAGAGAAACTTAATAAAAATAAAATAAAATTTCCTTGATCAGGTTCAAAGCCTTGGTTATCCATTTTAAAAGTGTCGCTATAACTGCACAGGTTTCATTGCAGCAGTCTATAGAGCTGACTTAAGCATCCAAAGTTATGCAAAGCGCTCACCACCGCCTATTTGATGTAACAGTAAAAAGGGCCTTCTGTATTAGTAACAGGGACTGATTCATAAATTCTATTCTTGGGTGGAGTTCCATGGTATTCAAGTTACCTTGATCAGTCCATTGCTAGGACAATATTTTCATGAATGAATTTCACAGAATGCTGTTAGAAAGGAACATGAAGATTGCTGAAATAGTAATATAAGAGCTAAAGATTCCAACCATTATTTTGATTGGACTCTACATTACTATAAATGTATAGAATAGAAGTGTAATGTAATGCTTCTAGAAGAATGAAATAAAGTCATTTTCAGTCTTTAGCACTTTAACATAAATAGTCCTGCTTTTTGTTTAATATATTTTAACACAATGTTTTAATTATTATCTTAAAATACTGAATGAATAATCCTCTTCAGGAGACATTACCAGGAACCAGTATAGCAACAATAAATTAAGTTTCAGAAGCATAAGTTTTTTTCAAAGATCACCAAGGCACACACAGATTTTGACATATCCATGTTGGAAATACTAGATTGGACATATAGCATCTGCTGATCTCTTCTTGTTCTAATAATAGAACCAAAATTTTCTCTTGGGAAACCATCTGTCTTTATTCTCAGTCATGTAGTTTGCAGAGGATTTACTTACATACTCATTGAAAAATTATTAACTGAGTGATTTATATGTGCCAGGCACTATTCTAGAATCACAAAATACAAAAATGAATAACAGACCACAAAGAATGCCATCCCTTTTAGCCAGGGATGATAAAAGTTTATGTTGATAAAAAGTGATATATTTGGGGGCTTATGAGTAAGAGAAGCTCTTTCTCTGGATTTGGAAGTGTGGAGATGTGTACTCTGGGACTTCCAAAAATCCTCTCACCTCTGTGTAGGGAGTCAGTTCAATAATAGAGCCAATATAAAGAAAACAAAGCTAAAAGATTCAGATGAAAACAAACAAAGAAACAAATATCTTATGGTATTTTTGAGATTTTGGATTAAGCCATACTTGAAGTCAGAACTGTTCCTGAAGTTATATGAGCTAGTAAATAGGTTATTAACAATTAGGTTTTCTAACACTTCCAAATAAAAGAACCTTAATTTATGCAATTAAATCCTAAAAGATAAAGAGAAGAATATTGGTCAATACTTCTTTGTTAATGTCTAAAAATTCCTGAGAAAAACTGACCTACATTAAGATTATTCACATTAATGTCTATACAAACATTTAAAATGTGTTATGCATATTCCAGTGACATAGTCAAGGTTTACTGTATTTTTTCCATTTTTCACATGTCAAATTTGAGTGAAAAGTGTTCTTCTTGACTATCGATAAGGAATAGAGCAATTAGAAAAACTAGAATTTAGCCCTTCAAATTTATCATAGACTTCTTTTTTAAATAGCTATTGGATTACACAACTTCTGATTTTTTTTAAATATGTGGTTTGGGTTGACAAAATTTAAATCTCTTAAAACAAAAAAATACTAATTTTTCCATATATTTACACCTAGAATAAAGTTAGACTAAAATGACAATTACTATTTTGTTAACTACTATTTAAATTAGCTAATGCTGGGAGGGATTGGGGGCAGGAGGAGAAGGGAATAACAGAATTTGAGATGGCTGGATGGCATCACCGACTCGATGGACATGAGTTTGAGTGAACTCCGGGAGTTGGTGATGGACAGGGAGGCCTGGCGTGCTGCAATTCATGGGATCGCAAAGAGTCGGACATGACTGAGAGACTGAACTGACTGACTGATTCTTATATCAACATGAGTGTATTAAACCCTTAATTTCATGTTAATTTCTAAAGTTCTCTATCCTGTCTGTGATCTAAAGCTCCCCTATACTTATCAAATCCCATTCAGACCCAAATCATATTAAACCAAATATTCAATAGTCTATTCTGTTTGACACATATAATAAGTCTACTGTGACCTACTTAAAATTAACCAATTGTACAGTCTGCTCAAGCTCTCGTGGATGTTCACTATTTCTTCCCCTCTCCCAAATTGAATCTTGTATTACTTTATTTTTGTTAGAAACTCTGCTGGCCTTGATGTCTCTAATTGAAAATGGTAGAATTTTGGAAACACTGAATTACATATAAAATGAGACCAGTGGTGAAATCATGATTACGAAATTTTCTGACATACTGTTGTTTCCATTTACAACATAAGGTTCATTGAATAAATGTTCTGAATGCTTACCATAATATTTGCATCTTGCTTATAACAAATTGCTAACCGGTAAGTTTATGGGGTAACATATGGGTCTCAGTTCTTTAGTTGGCTGCAGTTAAACAAATCCTACATTTTTGCACACAAATAAATGCTTGAGAAAGAAACTACCCATTTTATGTAATCATATGTCCATTTGGATGTAGGTCAGGAAGGACTTGCTAGTGTGTTAGCAGCCATAAAAAAATCTGCCCCATGCTAATTACTGTTTAGTTGCAGGGGTTGGTTCAGCTAGCTATGCATATGTTATGGCCCATATGTATAAACCTTCCCATTTGTAGAGAGGCCAGATGGGCCCTCCCAAAGCATGAACCTTCCTTGCTACATGGATTAACTATGAAAGGTTTAAACTGCTAGCTTTTGTTTTTAGTAAAATGATTCACTCTTGTGCCCATCTCTTTTTATAGTTATTAGGGACTTTAAATGCAGAAAGAAGCCTATTTTTCTATTGGTTCATGCAGATTTCTACAAATGGGTCCTCACTTTCACTTTGAAGTACATATGAAACCATCATTCTTATTTTTTCACAGATTTTTTTCCCCAGTGAATTTTAGATTAGTTTGACTATGGAAACAAGTTATATACATTTATTATTTGTATTTGTTGTATCAGATAGAATATATGTACATAGGGGTTCATCTCTCTCAAACCAAAATAGTTTGAAATTCAAGTGAACTTCTGTGGAATAGTAAAATACTGAAATTTCTATAAAGATTTATAAACTATTGTTGGATATGAGTTATCTGGGAAAACATTTCAGACACTAAAATAATGTTTAAACACTTTTTAACCAAAAATTATGCTCACTACAAATCATTCTCTGGCAAAATCAATATAAGATATACAATTCCTTGGATTAATTCTGGCTATTATATTTGAATAGAATATATTTTTGGAAAAACATTCTGAATTAATGCTTTTCAAGAATTTATATTAAGCTATTAATTTTAGTCTTCTTTGGATAATAAATTTGATGTTATTCTTGTGATTATATGGTTTATTATTGACTGAATCTGAAAGCCCATAATTAAATAAAGTAAATTCTAAGGAATGTGCTATACTGTATAATTACTAAACTGCCACTGTCTTCAGAATCTTTCACACTATACACTCAGGTTTAGAAGACAACTGATATAATTGTTTAAATTTCCAGGGGGAAAGCAGTTAAGCAAGTCAACTGTCTTAACCAAAGTAAGTCACCAAGTTAAAGAAAAATAAAACTCTACTTAAAATTTGTATATTTAAAAATTCTCCAAAGAAAACATATGGATGGAAACAAACACATGAAAAGATGCTCAACATCACTCATTATCAGAGAAATGCAAATCAAGACCACAATGAGATACCATTTCACACCAGTCAGAATGGCTGCGATCCAAAAGTCAGTTCAGTTCAGTTCAGTTGCTCAGTCGTGTCCGACTCTTTGTGACCCCATGAATCGCAGCACGCCAGGCCTCCCTGTTCATCATCATCTCCCGGAGTTCACTCAGACTCATGTCCATCGAGTCCATGATGCCATCCAGCCATCTCATCCACGGTCGTCCCTTTCTCCTCCTGCCCCCAATGCCTCCCAGCATCAGAGTCTTTTCCAGTGAGTCAACTCTTCGCATGAGGTGGCCAAAGTATTGGAGTTTCAGCTTTAGCATCATTCCTTCCAAAGAAATCCCAGGGTTGATCTCCTTCAGAATGGACTGGTTGGATCTCCTTGCAGTCCAAATGACTCTCAAGAGTCTTCTCCAACACCACAGTTCAAAAGCATCAATTCTTCAGCGCTCAGTCTTCTTCACTGTCCAACTCTCACATCCATACATGACCACATGAAAAACCATATCCTTGACTAGACGGACCTTGGTCGGCAAAGTAATGTTTCTGCTTTGCAATATGCTATCTAGGTTGGTCATAACTTTTCTTCCAAGGAGTAAGCGTCTTTTAATTTCATGGCTGCAGTCACCATCTGCAGTGATTTTGGAGCCCCCCAAAAATAAAGTCTGACACTGTTTCCACTGTTTCCCCATCTATTTCCCATGAAGTGATGGGACTGGATGCCATGATCTTTGTTTTCCAAAAGTCTACAAGCAATAAATGCTGGAGAGGGTGTGGAGAAAAGGGAACCCTCTTACACTGTTGGTGGGAATGCAAACTAGTTCAGCCACTATGGAGAACACTGTGGAGATTCCTTAAAAAACTGGAAATTGAACTGCCTTATGACCCAGCAATCCCACTGCTGGGCATACACACCGAGGAAACCAGAATTGAAAGAGAAACATGTACCCCAATGTTCATCACAGCACTGTTTATAATAGCCAGGACATGGAAGCAACCTAGATGTCCATCAGCAGATGAATGGATAAGAAAGCTGTGGTACATATACACCATGGAGTATTATTCAGCCATTAAAAAGAATACATTTGAATCTGTTCTAATGAGGTGGATGAAACTGGAGCTGATTATACAGAGTGAAGTAAGCCAGAAAGAAAAATGCCAATACAATATACTAACACATATATATGGAATTTAGAAAGGTGGTAATGATAACCCTGTACGCGAGACAGTAAAAGAGACACAGATATATAGAACAGACTTTTGGACTCTGTGGGAGAGGGAGTGGGTGAGGGTGGGATGATTTGGGAGAATGTCATTGAAACATGTATCATATCATATAAGAAACGAATCGCCAGTCTAGGTTTGATACAGGATACAGGATGCTTGGGGCTGGTGCACTGGGATGACCTAGAGAGATGATATGGGAAGAGAGGTGGGAGAGGGGTTCAGGATTGGGAACTCATGTACACCCATGGTGGATTCATGTCAATGTATGGCAAAACCAATACAGTATTGTAAACTAAAATAAAAATAAATAAATAAAATAAAATAAAAATTCTGTTATCAAGTTTCTGAATTAGCAAATGCAATTGTCTACCCACTGAAGTGAAGTGAAGTCGCTCAGTCATGTCCAACTCTTTGCTACCCCATGGACTATAGCCTACCGGGCTCCTCCGTCCATGGGATTTTCCAGGCAAGAGTACTGGAGTGGGCTGCCATTTCCTTCTCCAGGGGAACTTCCCTACCCAGGGATTGAACCCAGGTCTCCTGCATTGTAGGCAGATGCTTTACCGTCTGAGCCACAAGGGAAGCCCGTCTACCCACTAGTACTCACTAAATATTTTCATATTTAATTCAGGAAATCAAAATTTGTTAATTTTGACAGTTACAAAGAGCCTTATTGATGGATTCAGGATACAAAATTTACAGGTTTCAAAAATGTATGTGAAAATATGGACATTAGAGAAATAAAGGAAAATGGAGGAGAGGGAGATTCAAATTTTAAAAAACATAAGACAAACTTATAAATTTCTAATGATTGTGTAGTAGTCTGTCATGGATGAATGTGCTAGGCCTGTAATGAACCATTTATCCTTTTGATATTATTTTTTATATTTTATACAGCAAGTGTCCTATTTATTGAGTTTTTTAAAGAAGATAGATAATGAAATACCTCAACCATCTATAATTGAATGATTTTTGCTATAAGAAAAAAAAGAGAAGCAGGTTCATAAATCAGTTATAAAAAATTTTTGAGTGTATAAAATAACACCTCATTTTTTATAATATCATCAAAATTTGCTTACTGAGAATTGTGTCCATAAATTTGTTAAACCAGATTACTAAATCGTCGTTGTAAATTCCATATTTTTGTATCTTCTCGATAAAGGAAAATGTCAGTTTCTTGTGATGTGAAAGTCACTCAGTCGTGTCTGATTCTTGGAGACTTCCATGGACTATACAGTCCATGGAATTGTCCAGGCCAGAATACTGGAGTAGGTAGCTGTTCCCTTCTCCAGGGGATCTTCCCAACTGAGGGATCAAACCCAGGTCTATCACACTGCAGGGGGATATTTTTACCAGCTGAGCCACAAGGGAACCCAAGAATACTGGAGTGAGTAGCCTACCCTTCTCCAGGGGATCTTCCAAACCCAAGAATGGAACTGGGGTCTCCTGCATTGCAGGTGGATTCTTTAACAACTGAGCTATCAGGGAAGCCCCTGAAATATTGAATAATTTTAATGTCACATATTTAATTTTATCAATTCTGTAATAACTTCTAATTAAAACTGGGAAAATAATTTAATTTTCTATAATTCTATTAATCCACATGTAACAGGAGTAATATTTAATGCAAATAATTTTTGAATCATCATATTATTTAACTTGGAAATAATAATAACTGGAATTGACCTAATGAAGTGTTTCTCAGCCTTAGGACTCTTGGCTACTTGGGCCAGTAACTGTTTTAGGGAGTTATCCTGTATATTATAGGATGCTTATTAGCAGCATTCCTGGCCTCTGGTGGTTAGAGTAGCATTTTCCTGGTGGTTACAACCAAAATATCTTCAGATATCTCTGGGAGGGCAAAATCCTTCCCAGTTGAGACCATTGACCTCATGATGACTATTGATGAATACAATTTTGTGTTTTATGTTAAAAGAGGAAATGTCATTAATAGTAACAAATCTTTTTAAAAACTTATTTTTATGAAACATAAAATCCAGTGTATCTTCTATTTTTATAGTTAAATAGAAAGTAAGATGTGAATTTTTTATTATAACCCTTCCTCACATCTGGAAATTCCTTAAATCATCAAAACTTTCACAATAAGGCAAATTCATCATTCTTTACTTACTAAGAGAGAAAAGAGAAATGTAAAACTAACCACAATTTGACAATGGCAGAAATTGAAACTGTTTTTTGGCTCAAGAAAATTGTATATTCAAATTGTAATATATAATGGCTCTAAAAAATTTAATGTGACTTAAACTACATAAACATATCCAATGGAATCAGTAAAGGAGTACAGACAGTGAAAAATCAAACAAACGAAACACAGTCATTCTGCTTTTTTTCCTTTTTTTAAAGATTTTGACAACCAGTTTCACTTGGTTGCAGATGCTAGAGAACACAAAAGCCAGAGAAGTTTTTCTGTGATCTGCTGTAGGGTGTGTGTGTGTGTTGTTGTTGTTGTTTAGTTGCTAAATTAAATCGTGTCTAACTGCTACCAAAAGGACTATAGCCCCCCAAGTTCCTTTGTTGGTGGGAATTCCCAGGCAAGAACACTGGAGTGGATTGCCATTTCCTTCTCCAAGGGATCTTTCCAATCCAGGGAAAGAACCAAAGTCTTCTGCACTGGCAGGGGGCTTCTTTACCACTGAACCACCTGGGAAGCCCATGTGTTGTATATATTACTAATGTTAATAAAGTGCAACTTAACTAGAAATAACATTTACATTATATCATTCCTATTTACCACTATATGTGTTTCAAACAACACTACAACAGTACTTGGTATAGAAGCAGTCACAAGGAATATAACAGAAGAAAAAGAAGAGATATTTTCCAACTTTTAAGTCTATTTTGACTCCTCCAATCCTTTCCATTAATTTCTAGAAAATTTCCCATAATAAATTTATAGTATCTTCAAAACAGATACCAAAGCTCAATATAACTTTTTATTATTTTGTATATTTGGATTGGTGGCCTGAAGTTTGCAATGTGAAAGACAAATGAGTAATTTTCCATTAGTATTATCAGATTAGAAACTTTTCATATTTTGATTTTTGCTTTTTATTTTCTAGATAAATATTTTCTTTAAAAATCTCCCTCTTGAGGGACTTGCCTTGTGGTCCAGTGATTAAGATTCCACGCCCCCAGTGCAAGAGACACACTGGTTACATTATTAGTTGGGGAAACTTAAGATCCTGCCAGCCACATGGTGAGACCAAAAAACAAACAAAAAAAATCCCTCCTGATTTTCATTCAAGAATTTCTTATCAGATTAATAACCTGCACAAAGGAGCCATGAAATTGGGATCTAATATAAAGGCAACTAACAGAAACACTGGAATTAAGTTAGAAATAAATAACAATAACATAACCATAAAGCCCCAAATATTTGGAATCTCAGCAAGATACTTCTAAATAATCCAATGATTAAAAAAGAAATCTGAAGATTTAACAATATGTGAACTGAATAATAACAAAAATATAACATAGGAATTTTAGAGACATAGCAAAAGAATGTCAAGAAGACACAACATGGCCTTAAATGAAAAATAATTAATATCAATTATTGAAAATAATTAACATCAATTACTGAAAATTAAATATTGAAAAGTCTTCTGAAGAACTTAGAAGAGAAAGAAACTTAAGTGCAAATTAAGAAGAAAAAAGAAAATAATAAGGAGTAAAATTCAATGAGCTAGAAAGTTTTTAAGCTAGAGGAAATCAATGAATCTAAATGTGAATGTTTTGGAAAAAAAATCGATAAAATTTGTAAGCCTCTATGTAGACTGTTCAAGACTAAAAGAGAGAAAATGTGAATTAGCAGTATCAGAAAAAAAAAAAAAAAAAGTGGCCAGCACTACATACTCTCCTAATACTAAAATTGAAATATGGTGACCTGCCTCTTGAGAAACCTGTATGCAGGTCAGGAAGCAACAGTTAGAACTGGACATGGAACAACAGACTGGTTCCAAATAGGAAAAGGAGTACATCAAAGCTGTATATTGTCACCCTGCTTATTTAACTTATATGCAGAGAACATCATGAGAAACGCTGGGCTGGAAGAAGCATAAGCTGGAATCAAGATTGCCAGGAGAAATATCAATAACCTCAGATATGCAGATGACACCACCCTTATGGCAGAAAGTGAAGAGGAACTAAAAAGCCTCTTGATGAAAGTGAAAAAGGAGAGTGAAAAAGTTGGCTTAAAGCTCGACATTCAGAAGATGAAGATCATGGCATCTGGTCCCATCACTTCATGGCAGATAGATGGGGAAACAGTGGAAACAGTGTCAGACTTCATTTTTGGGGGCTCCAAAATCACTGCAGATGGTGATTGCAGCCATGAGATTAAAGGACCCTTACTCCTTGGAAGGAAAGTTATGACCAACCTAGATAGCATATTCAAAAGCAGAGACATTACATTGCCAACAAAGGTCCGTCTAGTCAAGGCTATGGTTTTTCCAGTAGTCACGTATGGATGTGAGAGTTGGACTGTGAAGAAGGCTGAGAGCCAAAGAATTGATGCTTTTGAACTGTGGTGTTGGAGAAGAGTCCTGAGAGTCCCTTGGACTGCAAGAAGATCCAACCAGTCCATTCTGAAGGAGATCAGTCCTGAGTGTTCTTTGGAAGGACTGATGCTAATGCTGAAACTTCAATACTTTGGTTACCTCATGTGAAGAGTTGACTCATTGGAAAAGACTTTGATGCTGGTAGGAATTGGGGGCAGGAGGAGAAGGGGACGATGGAGGATGAGATGGCTAGATGACATCAGTGACTCGATGGACATGAATTTGAGTGAACTCTGGGAGTTGGTGATGGACAGGGAGGCCTGGCGTGCTGCGATTCATGGGATCGCATAGAGTCGGACATGACTGAGTGACTGAACTGAACTGAACTGAACTGCACAACAACTCCATGTCAGCCTAGTTAGTACATATGTCGGGTGGCATTCCATAAAGGAATATTGAGTTTTGAGTGCAGTACAACCCATATATTTATGGGATAATAGTCTATTTATTTATAATATGTAACCTTTTATATAATGAATTCAGTTTGCTAATATTTGTAAGGCATATGTTGCATCTAGGCTCATGAGGGATATTGGTACATAGGATTTTTTTTTTTTTTTAATTTAGTATCTTTGATTTTGGAGTCAGGTCAGGAAATATCCTCATCTGCTTGTGTGTTTGTATAGAACTGGCATTATTTATTCTTTAACTATTTGGTAAAAAGTCCATTGATTTAAAAAAAAATATTGGCATGTAGTTGATTTACAATATGTTAGATTCAGTTGCATAGCAGAGTGATTCAGTCATACATATACATATATCCACTCATACATATATATCCATATATTTTTGATTCTTTCCCCATATGTAGCAATACAGATTATTGAGTAGAATTGAAAACCCATTGATTTTTACAGCTTTTTTATTTTCTTACTTACCCAAGTAAATTTGTGAATTTCCCTTAATCTCTGATTTCACTGCACCATACAATTTTGTCTTTGCTGTATTTTCTTTATCATTCAGTGCAAACTATTTTCTGTTTACTCTTGTGGTTTTTTTCTGACACCATAGATTATTTATAAGTGTGTTGTGGAACTTCCATAAATCTGTGATTTTCCAGATATTTTGTTATTGCTTTCTCATTTAACTGTGTAATAGTCAGTGAATATATTCTATATTGTTTCAATTTTTCTAAATTGTTTGAAAGAGACATTTTATAGCTGGCATATTATCTATTTTACTAAATATTTCCTTTGCAAGTGGGAAAAATGTGTTTTCCACTGCTTTTGAGTGTAGTATTCTTTATACATCAATTGGATCAAGTTATGTGATACTGTTGTTCAGGTTTTCTATAACCTTACTGATTTTCTTTCTACTTTTTACATTAATTCCTGAGAAAGAAGTGTTTCAAATCTCTAACTCCAATTGTGGATTTCTCTATTTCACCTTTAATTTTTGTTTGTTTTTGCTTTTTCTTGAAGCTTAGCTGTTGGGTACATACACATTTAGAACTGTTATACCTTCTAAAGCATTACCCTTTTATTATTATGAAATGTCCCTCCTTATCCGCAAGGATATCTTTTTCCTTGAAGCATATTTTGATGTTATTTTGATACTGATATTAAACAATACAGTCATTTCTGCTTTCTTAAAAGTAAGGTTTTCATAATAGAATATTTTCCATTTTTTACATGTAACTTATGTCTTTCATAGTCAAACTAAGATTCTTATAGACAGAGTATGATTGGGTCTTAAATTTTACTCAGTCTAATAATGTTTATCTTTTGATTTTCATTTTTAGACCATTTATTTAATGTGTGTTTCTTCTCCATTACAGATTTAGAATAAACCTCTAAGATCTATATAAGGCTCTGAAACTCCATTGAGCTATCTGACTTTAAGTCCCTGTATTATTGAGATTTTGAGTTCTGTTTCTGGAAATTGTGGGTGTAACTTTCTTTTGTGGTTGGTTGCTGATTTAAGTAGCTTTGTTTCTATTTATCTGATATTTCTAAATGTTTATTGGACAGGAGAGTCTTCCATGTTAGTTCAGCTTCCCACATCAACTATAAATCTATTTTACCTCTTTCAAGTCTATGTTTCTAGATATGTAAAATGGAGATAATTACTCCTAACTTACTGGATGTATATGAAAACAAATTAACTTAATGTATGCTAATAACTCAGCATATTGCCTAGCAAAGTATAAATATTAAGTAAAAATAGTACGTTATAATTCAAAAAAAACATACATTGAAATTATGGCTTCCCTGGTGGCTCAGATGGTAACGTGTCTGCCTACCATGCAGGAGACCTAAGTTCGATCCCTGGGTTGGGAAGATCCTCTGGAGAAGGATATGGCAACCCACTCCAGTACTCTTCCCTGGAAAATTCCATGGACAGAGGAGCCTCATAGGTTACAGTCCATGGCATTGCAAAGAGTCGGACACGACTGAGCAACTTCACTTTCACCAAAACTCAGCATTTGAAGCCACTTGAAACTGTTCACTCTATAAAGTGTTCTAATGAAATACTAAATAAATTTTCTTAATATCTAAAATGTAGAGCAAAATTGTGAGACAAATTAGTCTTCATATTGTTTATTTTTTAATTTCTCAAAATTTTTTGATAAATGTCCTTCAAGTGGTATTATGTTTGGGGTTATTGTCTGAGGTTTCAATTTTGTTACAAAGATTTCATGCATAAAAGGCTTCTGTATTATGTATTCTGCTAGAAGACTTTTGAGTAGATGTATTTTTAATTCTCTTTATACAATATTGATGTCTAATGAATGGATTTTAAAATCTTGTAAGAGAGTGATAGTTAAGACTAAGGACAGAGGCTTGTAAATCAGAATTTCTGATATTTTTTGATGGCCCAGTCTAATGGACCTAAAAGTATATATACATGTTATATTTACTTCATTGATTAGGATAGTTCCAAATCATTTGAATGATGAACATGGGAGCTTTGCAGAATATTTATCCTTAGGAGAATTAAAGAGAGACTGAGTAAGGAAGAACAAGAGAGAGAGAGAGAAAGAAAGAGAAGGTGAATCTATTGAGTTAAATTAGTAAATAATTAAGAGTGGTTAAAACAACAATATTCACACATTTTTTAATTTAAGAGCTGTTCAAGTCTTTTAAAATTCATTTGAGTCTGCAATTATTTAAGCTGTGGGCTGTGAATTGAAGAGAAAGTAAAATTATAGACTTTAAGTATATAGCTGGAGGTAATATATAAATCCAATTGATCAGTCTGGCAGAGAATTGATGCCACAATTTGTACCCAGTGGCATTTTCTCCCTCTTTCTCAACTGGCTTTAGAACATTATCAGAAAGTCAATAGAACACGCCAATATAGTGATATACTTTCAGTCATAAGCTCCTTGTTCAGATTAAAGCTTCGGTGCTCACATTGTGGATAATAATGGACAGACAACCTGACTCCATCTCACTATGTGTCATCCAGAAAGGACTTGACTCAACTTACTACACATTTCTGACCCTAAGAGCCAGCCAAACTGGTAACAGAGGGCGTCTGTCTCTTCAGAACAAAAAAACAGAGGGAGAGGATAATATGTACAGAGCTGCAGTCTGGCTTCAGACATTTCTCTAGCAGCCTCCTGTCTCTGACTGCCTTTCCTGATGTTCTGATCAAGTTACCTTTAAAACTCACTCTTGATTTCATGCTATGCTTTGATTCTCTTTCTCTTTTAATTTATTAATGCGTTTACCACTTCAGCATTATCTTTGCAGCTCATTCCCTTTCAAGCTTGCTCATTCCTGTAAAACTATTAGGAAAGTTTTTACTGTCTTTCATTTGTTGCATAAGAATTTCATTTGAAGGTTATTTATGTCACATATCTTTTTATTCTCTAACTGCACAAAACTCCGTGAGAAGACGTCTATGTTTTGGTCCATGCATGGGTTGGAAAAGAATTTCTAGACATGAGACAGAATGAGAGGGAAATAAAATTTATTGGAGTGGGAGAAATTGATAGAACAGTGGGGCCAGCTCAAGGGAGAACCGACCTTGAAAGGGGTCCTTAGTCCACTTTTATACCCAGGGTACAAGGAGTGGGATAGCGGTCTTGTAGGTCATTTGCTGAATTGGATGAGGCACATATACTGGGTGGGGTACATATACTGGGTGGGGTAAGGGAAGAAAGAGTAAGGTAAATACTTTCTCCCTATGGGGTAAGAGGGGAGACAGGTTATACTGTTCAGGAGGACCTGAAATCTGTTAATAGTTACAACATGAAGAAAGGAAAGACGATAAGGGTCTGGTTTTCTGTTCTTGAATTCCAAGACTCTCCGTGGTTTTATCTGCTCTTTCATCCTTGGGTCACCACAGTCTATTTCATATATTTTGTCCTCAGTAAATGTGTTTAACTTGTTGGCAGCATTCAGGCAGGGTATGCCTATATTATTTATTAATATTATCAGAAGTTTTGATTCCATAAACTGTCATACAGCATATTCCATAAAGACCCCATCTAAGCTTGCCTCAGGCGAATTTTTACTTTAACTAATATATAAATTTTAAATAAGTTCCTGTGGCCATAATGAACACAAAAGACCACAGCTGGGGAAAGGAGACAGAAAGCTGGTACTCCACGTGGGACCTTATATCCTAGTGTGGAATATAATCAGTTAGCAAGAATAACTAAATACATGGGGTGTCAAAAGAAGATGAATGCCGTGGAGAATAGGATGTAAAGGGAAAGAAGAGTATGTACTGGGAGGGGATGAGGATACAGGATGATGATGGAAGACTTCCTTGATTGGGTGATATTTGAGCAAAGACACAAAGAAACTAACAGAGCAAAGACATGTTGACATATGGGAAAATAGCATTCCAGGCTGAAAGAAAAGTATCTACTAGTCCCCGACATTCATTTCAGGCAGAAAGAAAAATATCTACAAGGTCCTGACATTGAGACATGTTGGCAGGTTCAGGAAAAAAGAATGGACACTAGTGTGTTAGGAGCAGTGTAATCAAAGAGGAAAGTCTTAAATTGGTTTCCCCTGAGTTGTGGATTCATGTGCAAGTGATTTATTAAGAAAGTGATAAGGTGGAGGGGAAAGCAGAAAAACTAAACATTAATGTAATTTCAGAAAACAAAGATCATGGCATCCGGTCCCATCACTTCATGGTAAATAGATGGAGAAACAGTAGAAACAGTGGCTGACTTTACTTTGGGGGGCTCCAAACTCACTGCAGATGGTGATTGCAGCCATGAAATTAAAAGACGCTTACTCCTTGGAAGAAAAACTATGACCAATCTAGACACCATATTAAAAAGCAGAGACATTACTTGGCCAACAAAAGTCCTTCTAGTCAAGGCTATGATTTTTCCAGTAGTCATGTATGGATGTAAGAGTTGGACTAAAAGGAAGTCAAAGAATTGATGCTTTTGAATTGTGGTGTTGGAGAAGACTCTTGAGAGTCCCTTAGACTGCAAGGAGATCCAACCAGTCCATCCTAAAGGAAATCAGTCCTGTATATTTATTGGAAAGACTGGTGCTGAAGCTGAAACTCCAATACTTTGGCTACCTCATGCAAAGAACTGACTCATTGTAAAAAACCCTGATGCTGGGAAAGACTGAAGGCAGGAGGAGAAGGGGATGACAGAGGATGAGATGGTTGCATGGCATCACTGACTGAATGGACATGAGTTTGAGTAAACTCCATGAGTTGGTGATGGACAGGCCTGACATGCTGCAGTCCATGGAGTCACAAAGAGTCAGACACGACTGAGCGACTGAACAGAACTGACTGAATATATCTATTTTAAATAATATCCTGTGGCCATAATGAAGATAAAAGACCTTGATGGCACAAGTGATAAATCAGTGAGACCAGTTAAAAGGCCCTTGCAATATTTTTGGAAAGATAAACTGGTGGGACTAAAGTGATTAGATATGAAAACACAGTCAATAGAACCTGCTCATGGATTTCAAAATTAATTCCCCATTTCTGTTCAGCCTGAGTGTCTCTCTCTTTCTTTCCTAAATACCTCTTCTCATCTCCACCAATCCTCTTTTGTTCTAAAAGATAATTGTTCAGATTAGATAAATTTTTGTTATCTGTTTTACAACTTCTCAACATTCAAACTTCATATGAGTCCTGATTAACCTTTGAACATTACTATCTCTAACACTCTTAGACAGTTCGGTTCAGTCCAGTTCAGTCACTCAGTCGTGTCCGACTCTTTGCGACCCCATGAATCGCAGCACGCCAGGCCTCCCTGTCCATCACCATCTCCCGGAGCTCACTCAGACTCACGTCCATCGAGTCCGTGATGCCATCCAGCCATCTCATCCTCTGTCGTCCCCTTCTCCTCCTGCCCCTAATCCCTCCCAGCATCACAGTCTTTTCCAATGAGTCAGCTCTTCACATGTGGTGTCCAAAGTACTGGAGCTTCAGCTTTAGCATCATTCTTTCCAAAGAAATCCCAGGGTTGATCTTCAGAATGGACTGGTTGGATCTCCTTGCAGTCCAAGGGACTCTCAAAAGTCTTCTCCAACACCACAGTTCAAAAGCATCAATTCTTCGGCACGCTGCTTTCTTCATAGTCCAACTCTCACATCCATACATGACTACTGGAAAAACCATAGCCTTGACTAGATGGACCTTAGTCGGCAAAGTAATGTCTCTGCTTTTGAATATACTATCTAGGTTGGTCATAAATTTTCTTCCAAGGAGTAGGCGTCTTTTAATTTCATGGATGCAGTCACCATCTGCAGTGATTTTGGAGCCCCCCAAAATAAAGTCTGACACTGTTTCTGGAGAAGGCAATGGCACCCCACTCCAGTACTCTTGCCTGGAAAATCCCATGGATGGAGGAGCCTGGAAGGCTGCAGTCCATGGGGTCGCTGAGGGTCGGGCATACTGTTTCCCCATCTATTTGCCATGAAGTGATGGGACCGGATGGCATATGATCTTGGTTTTCTGAATGTTGAGCTCTAAGCCAACTTTTTCACTCTCCTCTTTCACTTTCATCAAGAGGCTTTTTATCTCCTTTTCACTTTCTGCCATAAGGGTGGTCTCATCTGCATATCTGAGGTTATTGATATTTCTCCTGGCAATCTTGATTCCAGCTTGTGTTTCTTCCAGTCCAGCGTTTCTCATGATGTACTCTGCATATAAGTTAAATAAGCAGGGTGACAATATACAGCCTTGACGCACTCCTTTTCCTATTTGGAACCAGTCTGTTGTTCCATGTCCAGTTCTAACTGTTGCTTCCTGACCTGCATACAGATTTCTCAAGAGGCAGGTTAGGTGGTCTGGTATTCCCATCTCTTTTAGCATTTTCCACAGTTTATTATGATCCACACAGTCAAAGGCTTTGGCATAGTCAATAAAGCAGAAATAGATGTTTTTCTGGAATTCTCTTGCTTTTCCCATGATCCAGCAGATGTTGGCAATTTGATCTCTGGTTCCTCTGCCTTTACTAAAGCCAGCTTGAACATCAGGGAGTTCACGGTCATGTATTGCTGAAATCTGGCTTGGAGGATTTTGAGCATGACTTTACTATCATGTGAGATGAGTGCAATTGTGTGGTAGTTTGAGCATTCTTCTGCATTGCCATCTTTGGAACTGGAATGAAAACTGACCTTTTCCAGTCCTGTGGCCACTGCTGAGTTAATTTTGCTCATACATGTCTCAGCTTACTCTGATTTTTTTTTTCTCATCTCTCCCTTTGTTGCTAATATTTTCCACATATGCCAAGATGGTGGGATACATCTTGAATTGCTCCTTTTGGGGAAAATTGACTTCTGTCTTCAGTTCAGTTCAGTTCAGTTCAGTCACTCGGTTGTGTCCAACTCTTTGTGACTCTGTGAACCACAGCACACCAGGCCTCCCTGTCCATCACCAACTCCTGAAGTCCACCTAAACCCATGTCCATTGAGTCAGTGATGCCATCTAACCATCTCATCCTCTATCGTCCCCCTTTCCTCCTGCCCTCAATCTTTCCCAGCATCAGGGTCTTTTCAAATGAGTCAGCTTTTCGCATCAGGTGGCCAAAATATTAAAGTTTCAGCTTCAACATCAGTCTTACCAGTGAACACCTAGGACTGATCTCCTTTAGGATGGACTGGTTGGATCTCCTTGTAGTCCAGGAGACTCTCAAGAGTCTTCTCCAACACCACAGTTCAAAAGCATCAATCTTTGGTGCCCAGCTTTCTTTGTAGTCCAACACTCACATCCATACATGACCACTGGAAAAACCATAGCCTTGACTAGACAGACCTTTGTTGACAAAGTAATGTCTCTGCTTTTCAATATGCTGTCTAGGTTGGTCATAACTTTCCTTGCAAGGAGTAATCATCTTTTAATTTCATGGCTGCAGTCACCATCTGCAGTGATTTTGGAGCCCAGAAAAATAAAGTCAGCCACTGTTTCCACTGTTTTCCCATCTATTTCCCAGGAAGTGATGGGACCAGATGCCATGATCTTAGTTTACTGAATGTTGAGCTTTAAGCAAAGTTTTTCACTCTCCTCTTTCACTTTCATCAAGAGGTTCTTTAGTTCTTTTTCACTTTCTGCCATAAGGGTGGTGTCATCTGCATATCAGAAGTTATTGATATTTCTCCCGGCAATCTTGATTCCAGCTTGTGCTTCTTCCAGCCCAGCGTTTCTCATGATGTACTCTGCATAGAAGTTAAATAAGCAGGGTGACAATATACAGACTTGACATATTCCTTTTCCTATTTGGAACCAGTCTGTTGTTCTATGTCCTGTTCTAACTTGCTTCCTGACCTGCATGGAGATTTCTCAAGAGGCAGGTCAGGTGGTCTGGTATTCCCAATTCTTTCAGAATTTTCCAGTTTATTACAATCCACATACTCAAAGGCTTTGGCATAGTCAATAAAGCAGAAATAGATGTTTTTCTAGAACCCTCTTGCTATTTCAATGATCCAGCAGATGTTGGCAATTTGATCTTTGGTTCCTCCCCCTTTTATAAGACTTCTGTCTTAGATCAAGGTTAAAAAAAAAAGTGATGCTTTCTTCAGCAATAAATGTTCATCACAATTCAGTATAAGAAAATACTGACTTGTATAACCAAGAAAAGCACACACAAACATCAAAATATGAACAGCATATATATAGAAAATTTTTTTAGAAAATATTCATCTTATCTGTATTAACATTTTTATCATCATGATTTGTTAATTCCTTAATGAAGCAATGAGAAGATATTGAAGTATTTCTTTAGTAAATGCTTTAATTATGAGTTGAGGATAAACTTTTTGGTTTTGGTTTTTTATTTTTCTTTTCTGATTGCCTATTGAAAAATAGGTATGAAAGTAAAATACATGTGTGCATGTGAGTATACATGTGAGACTTACAGCCATTAAGTCTATAGGAAATAGCGCATAATCTCTAGCCATGGACATACTGTGCATAACTGTCAATGTTTTAGATTTCTTCCTTATGAACTAAAAATTTCATCTCTTATCCTTATAGATTTTAAGGTATAAACAATGAAATTTTCCAAAATTAAAGAGTTTAGTCTGTTCACATATTTAGATGTTTGTATATAAGCATTTAATAAGGATCTTTCTAGGAATTCCTGTTGAAACACAATCTATCTGCACAAAGAGATAGTTTACAATATTGAAAATGTATATTCTTGTCTAGTTTCTTGGGTTTTGAATGTGGCACAAAGAATGCCAACTTAACTACTCAATACCTTAAACGTGGAAAAGGAAAACAATTGTAAAGAATTGCAATGTTTCAGTAGATTGTAGGTATATGTACAACATTTCCTCCAAAAGAAGGAACACATGTGTGTAAAGAAAGAATCAACAAGAGAGAACATACGTATAGGTTATTAAAAAATTAATTCTGTCAGTGCTCCTATAGAAAATCAAATGGCTTACCAGTAACAATATTTTGTAGCTTCCCTGAGGGCTCAGTAGTTATGAATCCATCTGCCAGTGCAGGAGATGCAGGTTCAATCCCTGGGTTAGGAAGATACCTTGGGGAAAGAAATGGCAACCTACCTCAGTATTCTTGCCTGGGAAATCCCACGGACAGAGGAGCCTGATGGGCTACAGCCCATGGGGTTGCAAAGAGTCAAACACGACTTAGTGGCTAAACAACAACAGTTATACTGTGTCTCAGTTCTGTCTCTGAAGTCATTTTAGTCTCCTGAGTAAATGACTGAGCACATTTTACAAGATTTATAATATTGCTACTGCTAGAATTTCTCCTTTGTGTTTGAAATAATGAAAGGGGCATTGTGCTCAGAGAGTAACTGTAAAAATATTCTTGTGTCAGTACTTGTGGTCTAGTTTTCTCTCTAATTGTTCTACCACTTTATTTATATTCTGCCTTCACAAAGAAGGTTTCTAGGGCCAGGGACACAGACTTAGAAAACTTGGATAGAGACAGCAGTCATAAAAAACTCTGAAAGATGAAGTGCATACTTAATAGAACAAATTGAGATGGCTGCCCACATGGAGAAATGGGTAGATAGATTTAGGACAGCATAGTGGTAGCTAAAGTCTATGCAGTTAGTGAAGAAAGAGAAATGATGCATAGTAATAACTTATGGAGTATTTTTGTATGGCCCTTCAGGAGAAGAGAGTATAGAAAAAAAAAATTTCCTTAGAGATAAACCTGGTGTAACAAATACTTATGTGATGATGATTTGATCATTATACCTTAGTGTTAGTTGCTCAGTTGTGTCCAACTCTTTGCAACCCCAAGGACTGTATCCCACCCAGGCTCCTCTGTTCATGGGATTCTCTATGCAAGAATACTGGAGTGGGTAGCCATTACTGTCTCCAAGGGATCTTCCTGACCCAGGGATCAAACCTGGGTCTCCCACATTGCAGGCAGATTCTTTACCTTCTGAGCCATTAGGAAGGCCCTGTTTTTAGCTTAAGGTCCTCCCTGAAAGCTCAGTCTGACTTATTTTCAATTGTATCTATGCACACTTCTATCTATACCCACTTAGTGTTAGCAACTTTAACACTAAGGTAAAACAAAAGTTCAAAAGTCCACATCTCTTTTACGAAAGACATATGAATACCTATTTTCACTAAGGGGATTTTTGCTTTCATGAAGAAAGGTAAAAAGCAAATACAGCATTTAGAATTTATTTTGCACAGAGCATGTTGAAGATGGAGTTCACATCCCTTAGCAGTGAAACTGGTACCTCCAGGCTCCTTCCCAGGAACCACACTCAGCATCAAGCTGTCAGAGCTTTGAGCTGTATCAGTGAGCATCTGTGCTTTATTTCCATTTATGTTGTTCGTCCCTTAGCAAGATGTGTCCTAGGGTAATTGTGTGTATGGTCTATGTCATTTTGGCTTACAAGTATTGTAGGAATGCTCTACTTTTAGACATTGGGGGAAACCTAAATGTGGATGGTAACTTCAAAGAGCAAGGGTAAACATCAGGAGAGAGAAAGGCAAGTGAACTTTCATGGATATGACAAGTATGGCCAACTGAAGCCTTGAGACCATGCTAAGAAGAGTATAGAATATCTTCAAAATGGCCAACCCAAAAGAATGGATAAAGAGATATTATTCATCAATTTGGATTCACTATTGGTTGAAAGTAATCCCACTAGTTCTCCTACACTTCTAAGTTATTCATGTATAGATGAGAAGAGGGGGATGCAGAAAGCTAAGATGCCGACAGTTGAGGCAAAACACTATCACTGAAAGTTGAGTTAACACTTGCACAGGAGTGTCTAGGCTTGGCTGAAATCAGAGATGAGGCCAAGATACAAGCCAGAGCAGTAGATACAGCCAAAACAGTGGTGTTAACAGTGGCTTATTGGTGTTTATTGCCTAGGGTCCAGGAAACTTGAAGCTGCGATTCAACTCAGAATCTCTGGCAAATTTCTTATATATCCCCTGGGGCTTTACAAAAAGTAGCTCTTTGGTGGCAGACGCATGAATCTGACTACCAAATTGTTATTTCTGTCAAGATGTTTCTGTATATCAACCTGTATTTTTCTATCAAGGTTTAGAAATAGGCAAACGATTGCTTTGTGAAAATGACTCACTCAATGTTTCATTCCAAATTAAACTCAAGGGAATTTTGTTTGTTTTTGAAGGATGTTTTCTTAAATATTCATATTTCAAGCTTACTAAGTATAAGGCTTGTGAATAAAGCTACTGACACTTTGTGAGAGTTAAATGACCGACTCCTGAACATTTTATAAAGCAACTATTTTCACCATCTTTTTGATATATTACTATTTATTTAACTATAAGACTGAAATCTCAGAATAATCTCACGCCTGGGAAATTCCCATAAGAAGTTATATATTCTCTGTGTCTCTAGTAGGCTACTTTGACCTCTTATGTTTCAAACTGTGGTCCTTTTCTATCACTAGAATTTTAAGTTTTCAAAATCTAGGGAGGAGGGGTTTTCTTTCTCATCCTCTGTTACATTGCCTCTGGGCTGAGGAAGAAAGTAAGTAAAACAAAAGATTTTTGTGTGTCTTGAACCCAAAAGAAGTTCAAATGGAAGCCTCAAGTGCAATGACCTTAATGACTATTGCTCTTTTATCATAACTATATGCTTAAACAGTTCACAGAATATTTAGTTCAGCTGGGCACAATCTGAAACTTCAAAAGGAAGACATCTCTCTGTAGGGTAACTTACCTTTCCAGAGTGGGTAATTCCTTTGTGTCTAAGGTTAAGTAGATTGCAAGTGGAAAAGGCAATGTTTGAGAATAATTGAAGGATGACCAAAATAGTGCTATACAGTAAAAAAAAAAATAGTCTGTATCCTCTAGCTGTCCACATCAACTTGAAAAAAAATTTTTCTGATGAATTAATGTGCCCAAGCCATTGCAAACCTTGTTAGCAAATGTATCAAAATGCTAATAAAAGATGATATTTGATATAACATCTTAGACAAATGGAAGCAATAAATATGGACCACGTTATTACATTAGCACAATGTTCTATGTGTGTATTTGTGTGTTCATGCTAAGTTGCTGCCGTTGTGTCTGACTCTTTGTGACCTCATGGACTGTAGCCTGCCAGGTTTGTCTGTCCATGGGATTCTCCAGGCAAGATTACTGGAGTCAGTTGCCCTTCCCTCCTCCAGGGGATTTCTCAACCCAGAGATTAAACCTGAGTTTCATGTCTCCTGCATTAGCAGGTGGATTCCTAGGTAGCAACAGCTGGGAAGCCCAACACATATAGGAGCCAACTAAGCATTAGCAAGAGCCTATTGGTAAGTTTTCAGAAATTTTGTGAGCTGGTTGTTAAAATCAATCATAATAAAAAATTTAATTATATAAGATCATAAATATATTAAAAACAAAGGTAATTACAAATCTTCAAAACTCAACACTTTCTACACATTTTTCTACATTTTATTATTATCTGTGCTCTTAAGGTTATTGACTTTTGTCTGTGTGGTGGGTATACTATGTAATGGCATCGTATATCACTTCCTAACTCCACGTTCAGTAATGTCAAACTGGTAGCTTAAAGCAGATTCGGTATGAATACTTATACCATGTAAATAAAGGCCTAGGCTCTTGCTAAGTGAGTCTAGACTGCTCTTCAGTTTTCTTTAGAACACTTGTGGATTATCCAACATACCGTGAATATAATTACACAATTACTGCAACATAGTCTTCTCTATACTTTTAATATGTGAATATCATGAGAAGGGAGTTTATGCAAAACACTTTAAAATAGTGACATACTTTAAACAATATAGGAAATATTATATTCATCCTTATATCTATAACATAAATCATTTTCTTTCACTTCTTTTCCCTCTATCCCTTCTTTTCTGCCTTCCAAAGTGAAATACAATAATATCATCTTTAGCCAAAGTGAGCATGTTGCTACCATCAAGTGAATAGTAATACAGTTGAACCTTGGATAATGGAAAGGTTAGGAGCACCCAACAACCTGCGTAGTTGATAGTGCACCTATAACTTTTGAATCCCCTCAAAACTTAGCTACTAAAATAGTCTACCATAGATCAGAATTCTTATCAATACCATGAACATTCATTTAACACATATTTTTTATATTATGTATATTAAATACTATATTCTTAATACAAAGTAAGAGAGTACATAAAATGTTATTTAAAAAATCATAAGAAAGAGAAAATACATTTACATTACTGTACTGTGTTTATCAATAATCTAAGTTTATATGATTTACACAAAGATGAATTGTCTGTCAGTACCTGCATCTAGATTGACTTACATGACACAAAACATCGTACATGTTTTAAGTATTACTAACACACACAGTATGAAAAGGCAAAATGATAGGATACTGAAAGAGTAACTCCCCAGGTCGGTAGGTGCCCAATATGCTACTGGAGATCAGTGGAGAACTCCAGAAAGAATGGAGGGATGGAGCCAAAGCAAAAACAATACTCAGTTGTGGATGTGACTGGTGACAGAAGCAAGGTCCAATGCTGTAAAGAGCAATATTGCATAAGAACCTGGAATGTTAGGTCCATGAATCAAGGCAAATTGGAAGTGGTCAAACAGGAGATGGCAAGAGTGAACGCTGAGATTCTAGGAATCAGTGAACTAATGCATTGGAATGGGTGAATTTAACTCAGATGACTAGTATATCTACTACTGTGGGCAAAAATTCCTTAAAAGAAATGGAGTAGCCATCCTGGTCAACAAAAGAGTCTGAAATGTCGTACTTGGATGCAATCTCAAAAACGACAGAATGATCTCTGTTCATTTCCAAGGCAAACCATTCAATATCACAGTAATCCAAGTCTATGCCCCAACCAGTAATGTTGAAGAAGCTGAAGCTGAATGGTTCTATGAAGACCTACAAGACTTTTTAGAAAAAACACCCCCAAAAAGATGTCCTTTTCATTATAGGGGACTGAAATGGAAAAGTAGGAGTTCAAGAAAGACCTAGATTAACAGGTAAATTTGGCTTTGGAGTATGGAATGAAGCAGGGAAAATGCTAATAGAGTTTTGCCAAGAGAACATACTCGTCATAGCAAACACCCTCTTCCAACAACACAAAGGAAGACTCTACATATGGATATCACCAGATGGAAAACACCGAAATCAGATTGATTATATTCTTTGTAGCCAAAGATGTAGAAGCTCTATACAGTCAGCGAAACCAAGACCAGGAGCTGACTGTCGCTCAGATCAAGAACTCCTTATTGCCAAAATCAGACTTAAATAGAAGAATGTAGGGAAACCCATTAGACCACTCAGGTATGACCTAAATTAAATCCCTTATGATTATACAATGGAAGTGAGAAATAGATTTAAGGACCTAGATCTGATAGATAGACTGCCTGATGAACTATGGAAGGAGGTTCGTGACATTGTACAGGAGACAGGGATCAAGACCATCCTCATGGAAAAGACATGCAAAAAAGCAAAATGGCTCTCTGGGGATGCCTTACAAATAGCTGTGAAAAGAAGAGAAGTGAAAAGCAAAGGACAAAATGAAAGATATAAGCATCTGAATGCTAAGTTCCAAAGAATAGCAGGGAGAGATAAGAAAGCCTTCCTCAGTGGTCAATGCAAGGAAATAGAGGAAAACAATAGAATGGGAAAGACTAGAGATCTCTCCAAGAAAATTAGACATGAAGAAGGAACTTTTCATGCAAAGATGGGCTCAAAAAAGGACAGAAATGGTATGGACCTAACAGAAGCAGAAGATATTAAGAAGAGGTGGCAAGAATACAGAGAACTGTGCAAAAAGATCTCCACGATCAAGATCATCATGATGGTGTGATCACTCACCTAGAGCCAGACATCCTGGAATGTGAATTCAAGTGGGCCTTAGAAAGCATCAGTACAAACAAAGCTAGTGGAGGTGATGGAATTGCACTTGAGCTATTTCAAATCCTGAAAGATGATGCTTGAAAGTGCTGCACTCAATATGCAGGCAAATTTGGAAAACTCAGCAGTGGCCACAGGACTGGAAAAGGGCAGTTTTCATTCCAATCCCAAAGAAAAGCAATGCCAAATAATGCTCAAACTATCACACAATTGCACTCATCTCACAGGCTAGTAAAGTAATGCTCAAAATTCTCAAGCCAGGCTTCAGCAATACATGAACAGTGAACTTCCAGATGTTCAAGCTGGTTTTAGAAAAGGCAGAAGAACCAGAGATCAAATTGCAAAAATCTGCTGGATCATCAAAAAGAAAGAGAGTTCCAGAAAAACATCAATTTCTGCCTTATTGACTTTGCCAAAACCTTTGACTGTGTGGATCACAATAAACGGTGGAAAATTCTTCAAGAGATGGGAATACCAGACCACCTGGGATCTGCCTCTTGAGAAACCTGTATCCAGGTCAGGACGGAACAGTTAGAACTGGACATGGAACAACAGACTGGTTCCAAATAGGAAAAGGAGTGCGTCAAGGCTGTATATTGTCACTCTGCTTATATGCAGAATATATCATGAGAAACGCTGGGCTGGAAGAAGCACAGGCTGGAATCAAGATTGCCCGGAGAAATATCAACAACCTCATATATGCAGATGACAACACCCTTATGGCAGAAAGTGAAAAAGAACTAAAGAGCCTCTTGATGCAAGTGAAAGAGGAGAGTGAAAAAGTGGGCTTAAAGCTCAACATTCAGAAAACTAAGATCATGGCATCCAGTTCCATCACTTCATGGCAAATAGATGGGGAAACAGTGGAAACAGTGTCAGACTTCATTTTGGGGGCTCCAAAATCACTGCAGATGGGGATTGCAGCCATGAAATTTAAAAGACACTTACTCTTTGGAAGGAAAGTTATGACCCACCTAGATAGCATATTGAAAGGTAGAGACATTACTTTGCCAACAAAGGTCTGTCTAGTCAAGGCTATGGTTTTTCTAGTGGTCATGTATGGATGTGAGAGTTGGACTGTGAGGAAAGCTGAGCACCAAAGAATTGATGCTTTTGAACTGTGATGTTGGAGAAGACTCTTGACAGTCCCTTGGAGAGCAAGGAGATCCAACCAGTCCATCCTAAAGGAGATCAGTCCTGGAAGGACTGATGCTGAGGCTGAATCTCCAGTACTTTGGACACCACATGTGAAGAGTTGACTCATTGGAAATACTCTGATGCTGGGAGGGATTGGGGGCAGGAGGAGAAGGGGACGATGGAAGGTGAGATGGCTGGATGGCACTGCCGAATCGATTGACATGAGTTTGAGTGAACTCTGGAAGTTGGTGATGGACAGGGAGCCCTGGCGTGCTGGGGTTCATGGGGTCACAAAGAGTCATGCAGGACTGAGTGACTGAACTTAACTGAACACTAGATCTGAAAAATAAAAGGATATTGTTAAAAAGAAATTCACATTTTACAGATATAATAATTCATAGGCTGATAAAAAGAAGCAGCAGAGGATTGCTTTGTGTGAGTCCAGTTTAATTGATGGCACCATGTGTGATATTTAAGTGTTTCATTTCAGTTGCTCATTCGTGTCAGACTCTTTTCGACCCCATGAACCGCAGCACGCCTGGCCTCCCTGTCCATCACCAACTCCTGAAATCCACCCAAACCCATGTCCATTGAGTTGGTGATGCCATCCAACGATTTCATCCTCTGTCGTCTCCTTCTTCTCCTGTCCTCAATCTTTCCCAGAATCAGGGTCTTTTCAGATGAATCAGCTTTGTGCATCAGGTGGCCAAAGTATTGCAGTTTCTGCTTCAACATCAGTCCTTCCAATGAACACCCAGGACTGATCTTTTGGATAGACTGGTTGGATATTCTTGCAGTCCATGGGACTCTCAAGAGTCTTCTCCTACACCACAGTTCAAAAGCATCAATGGTTTGGCACTCAGCTTTCTTTATAGTCCAACTCTCACATCCATACGTGACTGCTGGTAAAACCATAGCTTTGACTAGACAGATCTTTGTTGACAAAGTAATGTCTCTGCTTTTCAATATGCTGTCTAGGTTGGTCATAACTTTCCTTCCAAGGAGTAAGCGTCTTTTAATTTCATGGCTGCAATCACCATATGCAGTGATTTTAGAGCCCAAAAAATAAAGTCTGTTACTGTTCCCCCTGTTTCCCCATCTATTTGCATGAAGTGATGGGACCAGATACCATTATCTTAGTTTTCTGAATGTTGAGCTTTAAGCCCACTTTTTCACTCTCCTCTTTCTGTTTCATCAAGAGGCTCTTTAGTTCTTTCTTACTTTCTGCTATGAGGGTGGTGTCATCTGCATATCTGAGGTTATTGATATTCCTCCAGGCAGTCTTGATTCCAACTTGTGCTTCATCCAGCCCAACATTTCTCATGATGTGCTCTGGATGGCATCACTGACTCAATGGACATGAGTCTCAGTGAACTCCGGGAGATGGTGATGGACAGGGAGGCCTGGCGTGCTGCCTTTCATGGGGTCGCAAAGAGTTGGACACAACTGAGTGACTGAACTGAACTCTGCATATAAGTTAAACAAGCAGAGTGACAATATACAGCCTTGACAAACTCATTTTCCTATCTGGAACCAGTCTGTTGTTACCTGCCCAGTTCTAACTGTTGCTTCCCAACCTGCATACAGGTTTCTCAAGAGGCAGGTCAGGTGGTCTGGTATTCTCATCTCTTGAAGAATTTTCCACAGTTTGTTTTCATCCACATGGTCAAAGGCTTTGGCATAGTCAATAAAGCAGAAATTGATGTTTTTCTGGAACTCTCTTGCTTTTTTGATGGCCCAGCAGATGTTGGTAATTTTATATCTGGTTCCTCTGCCTTTTCTAAAACCAGCTTGAACATCTGGAAATTCACATATTTCTGAAGCCTGGCTTGGAGAATTTTGAACATTAATTTACTAGTGTGTTAGATGAGTGCAATTGTGTGGTAGTTTGAGCATTCTTTGGCATTGCGTTTCTTTGGGATTGGAATGAAAACTGACCTTTTTCAGTCCTGAGGCCGCTGCTGAGTTTTCCAAATATGCTGACATATTGAGTGCCACACTATCACAGCATCATCTTTTAGGATTTGAAATAGCTCACCAGGAATTCCATCACCTCCACTAGCTTTGTTCGTAGTGATGCTTCCCAAGGCCCACTTGACTTCACACTCCAGGATGTCTGACTCTAGGTGTTTGAGTGCATACATTTTGATAAATTTTAACTTTTTCTAATAGATTTGTGTATATTTTATGGTTCAGTTCAGTTCAGTTCAGTTGCTCAGTCGTGTCCGACTCTTTGCGACTCCATGAATCGCAGCACGCCAGGCCTCTCTGTTCATCACCATCTCCCGGAGTTCACTCAGACTCATCCATCGAGTCCGTGATGCCATCCAGCCATCTCATCCTCAATCATCCCCTTCTTCTCCTGCCCCCAATCCCTCTCAGCATCAAAGTCCTTTCCAATGAGTCAACTCTTCGAGGTGGCCAAAGTACTGGAGTTTCAGCTTTAGCATCATTCCTTCCAAAGAAATCCCAGGGTTGATCTCCTTTAGAATGGACTGGTTGGATCTTCTTGCAGTCCAAGGGACTCTCAAGAGTCTTCTCCCAACACCACAGTTCAAAAGCATCAATTCTTCAGTGCTCAGCCTTCTTCACAGTCCAACTCTCACATCTATACATGACTACTGGAAAAACCATAGCCTTGACTAGACGGACCTTGGTCGGCAAAGTAATGTCTCTGCTTTTGAATATACTATCTAGGTTGGTCATAACTTTTCTTCCAAGGAGTAAGCGTCTTTTAATTTCATGGCTACAATCACCATCCGCAGTGATTTTGGAGCCCCCCAATATAAAGTCTGACACTGTTTCCACTGTTTCTCCATCTATTTCCCATGGAGTGATGGGACCGGATGCCATAATCTTGGTCTTCTGAATGTTGAGCTTTAAGCCAACTTTTTCACTCTCCTCTTTCACTTTCATCAAGAGGCTTTTTAGTTCCTCTTCACTTTCTGCCATAAGGGTGGTCTCATCTGCGTATCTGAGGTTATTGATATTTCTCCCGGCAATCTTGATTCCAGCTTGTGTTTCTTCCAGTCCAGTGTGTCTCATGATGTACTCTGCATATAAGTTAAATAAGCAGGGTGACAATATATAGCCTTGACGTACTCCTTTTCCTATTTGGAACCAGTCTGTTGTTTCATGTCCAGTTCTAACTGTTGCTTCCTGACCTGTATACAGATTTCTCAAGAGGCAGGTTAGGTGGTCTGGTATTCCCATTTCTTTCAGAATTTTCCACAGTTTATTGTGAATATTTTATGGTAGTAAATGGCAAAACAGACTAGTATTTACATGTGTTTTTGTGTTCATGATGTATCTAGTATTTACGTGTGTTTGTGTGTTCATGATGTATCTAGCTTTTTCTTAGTTTTTCAATATATCTATGCTTATTCAGTTTGTAAGTTTTTTCAAATTATGTCAAATCTCAAGAAATTTTTTCTTATATTTATTGAAACATATCCACATAAAATAGATCTGTGCAGTTCAAATCCATGTTGTTCAAGGGTTAAATATACTACTTAACCCCTTGAATCAGGGTTTGGCAAAATCAGATCTGTGGACCTAACCTGTTTTTTTTTTTTTTTTTTAATAAATGAGTTTTATTGGGAAAGGTGGTACTTACTCTTCCACATGCTGTCTACAGCTGCTTCAGAGGTATAGCAGTGGCAGCCTTAGACCTGAGTAATTACAATAAAGATCTGATGGCCTATTAACACAAAGCTGAAATATCTACTATTTGACTTTTTAGAAAAAGTAGTTTGCTGACAGTTGGTCTAAAGCAGGGATGACAAGCTAACAAAAAGATCAATTGACTATCACTAATATAGTGATTAATTAGTAATGCCTATGATGGGTGACTGAGTGACTTCACTTTCACTTTTCACTTTCATGCATTGGAGAAGGAAGTGGCAACCCACTCCAGTATTCTTGCCTGGAAAATTCCATGGACATAGGAGCCTGGCAGGCTACAGTCCATGGGTTGCAAAGGGTTGGTCACAACGGAGCACATGGCACACACATACAACCTATTTACAGAATTGGATACTCACCTCTGTTTACAGGGTTTGAGACTCACCTTCTTGTTTCCCTTAAGGTCAGTTCAGTCAATTCAGTTGCTCAGTCATGTCCGACTCTTTGTGACCCCATGAATCGCAGCACACCAGGCGTCCCTGTCCATCACCAACTCCCAGAGTTCACTCAAACTCATGTCCATCGAGTTGGTAATGCCATCCAGCCATCTCATCCTCTGTCGTCCACTTCTCCTCCTGCCCCCAATCCCTCCCACCATCAGAGTCTTTTCCAATGAGTCAATTCTTCGCCCGAGGTGGCCAAAGTACTGGAGTTTCAGCCTCAGCATCAGTCTTTCCAATGAACACCCAGGACTGATCTCCTTTAGGATGGACTGGTTGGAACTCCTTGCAGTCCAAGGGATTCTCAAGAATCTTCTCCAACACCACAGTTCAAAAGCATCAATTCTTCGGCACTCAGCTTTCTTCACAGTCCAACTCTCACATCCATACATGACTACTGGAAAAACCATAGCCTTGACTAGACAGACCTTTGTTGGCAAAGTAATATTTCTGCTTTTCAATATGCTATCTAGGTGGGTCATAACTTTCCTTCCAAGGAGTAAGCGTCTTTTAATTTCATAGCTGCAATCATCATCTGCAGTGATTTTGGAGCCCCCCAAAATAAAGTCTGACACTGTTTCCACTATTTCCCCATCTATTTCCCATGAAGTGATGGGACTGGATGCCATGATCTTTGTTTTCTGAATATTGAGCTTTAAGCCCACTTTTTCACTCTCTTCTTTCACTTTCATCAAGAGGCTCTTTAGTTCTTCACTTTCTGCCATAAGGGTGGTGCCATCTGCAGATCTGAGGTTATTGATATTTCTCCCGGCAATCTTGATTCCAGCTTGTGCTTCTTCGAGCCCAGTGTTTCTCATGATGTACTCTGCATATAAGTTAAATAAGCAGGGAGACAATATACAAACTTGATGTACTCCTTTTCCTTTTTGGAACCAGTCTGTTGTTCCATGTCCAGTTCTAACTGTTGCTTCCTGACCTGCATACAGGTTTCTCAAGAGGCAGGTTAGGTGGTCTGGTATTCCCATTTCTTTCAGAATTTTCCACAGTTTATTGTGATCCACACAGTCAAGGCTTTGGCATAGTCAATAAAGCAGAAATAGATGTTTTTCTGGAACTCTCTTGCTTTTTCCATGATCCAGCAATTGTTGGCAATTTGATCTCTGGTTCCTCTGCCTTTTCTAAAACCAGCTTGTACCACAGCTCTCTTATCCATTCATCTGCTGATGGACGTCTAGGTTGTTTCCATGTCCTGGCTATTATAAACAGTGCTGCAATGAACATTGGGGTACATGTGTCTCTTTCAATTCTGGTTTCTTTGAAACATGTATTCTAACATGTAAGAAACGAATCTCCAGTCTATGTTTGATACAGGATATAGGATGTTTGGGGCTGGTGCACGGGGATGATCCAGAGAGATGATATGGGGTGGGAGGTGGGAGGGGGGTTCAGGATTGGGAACTCATGTACACCCGTGGCAGATTCATGTCAATGTATGGCAAAACCAATACAGTATTGTAAAGTAAAATAAAGTAAAAATAAAAATAAATAAATAAATAAAACCAGCTTGTACATCTGGAAGTTCACAGTTCACGTACTGTTGAAGCCTGGCTTGCAGAATTTCAAGCATCACTTTACTAGCATGTGAGATGAGTGCAATTGTGCAGTAGTTTGAGCATTCTTTGGCATTGCCTTTCTTTGGGATTGGAAAGGAAACTGATCTTTTTCAGTCCTGTGGCCAGTGCTGGGTTTTCCAAATCTGCTGACATATTGAGTGTAACACTTTCATAGCATCATCTTTCAGGATTTGAAATAGCTCAACTGGAATTCCATCACCTCCACTAGCTTTGTTCGTAGTGATGCTTCCTAAGGCCCACTTGACTTCACATTCCAGGATGTCTGGCTCTAGGTGAGTGATCACACCATCGTGATTATCTGGGTTGTGAAGCTCTTTTTTGTACAGTTTTTGTTTGTATTCTTGCCACCTCTTCTTAATATCTTCTGCTTCTGTTAGGTCCATACCATTTCTGTCCTTTATTGAGCCCATCTTTGCATGAAATTTTCCCTTGGTATCTCTAATTTTCTTGGAGAGATCTCTAGTCTTTCCCATTCTATTGTTTTCCTCTATTTCTTTGCATTGATCGCTGAGGAAGACTTTCTTATCTCTTCCTGCTATTCTTTGGAACTCTGCATTCAGATGCTTATATCTTTCCTTTTTTCCTTTGCTTTTCACTTCTCTTCTTTTCACAGCTATTTGTAAGGCCTCCCCAGACAACCATTTTGCTTTTTTGCATTTCTTTTCCATGGGGATGGTCTTGCTCCCTGCCTCCTGTACAATGCCATGAACCTCCATCCATAGTTCATCAGGCAGTCTATCTGTCAGATCTAGTTCCTTAAATCTATTTCTCACTTCCACTGTATAATCATAAGGGATTTGATTTAGGTCATACCTGAATGGTCTAGTGGTTTTCCCTACTTTCTTCAATTCAAGTCTGAATTTGGCAATAAGGAGTTCCTGATCTGAGCCACAATCAGCTCCTGGTCTTTTTTTTTTTTTTTTGCTGACTGTATAGATCTTCTCCATTTTTGGCTGAAAAGAATATAATCAATCTGATTTCAGTGTTGACCATCTGGTGATGTCCACATGTAGAGTCTTCTTTTGTGTTGTTGGAAGAGGGTGTTTGCTATGACCAGTGTGTTTTCTTGGCAAAACTCTATTAACCTTTGCCCTGCTTCATTCCGTACTCCAAGGCTAAATTTGCCTGTTAGACTGCAGTTAAAAGGTATCTGCTTTTTTTCCTAACCAATAAACTAACCTGGGCAGATTTCCATTTGTTTTTCCCATCTGTAAACTGTTACTAGACAGACTGGCAGTCAGAGACCTGGATTTGAGAACAGGCTGTAATATTAATTCTTCATGTGCCACTGACAGTTCTCTAACATTCAGACTTCTTATCACAGTGAGGAGGTTGACTTTGATAATTCAAGTCCTTTAGCCCTAAAATCTGCCTTTGCTTTCAATAATTCTCTTTATATGTCTTTATCTTCATATCAAGTGGTTCCTGAAAGAGCTACCAACCCACAATGGCATGTGCTCTGCCAAAGACATGGACTTCACATCAGTTAGCACTCACCGCCCCCACCAATTTTAGTTTTTGCTGCAACTTCACCTCTACTTTCTACCCCGTTTCTCTCCCTCTCTCTCTCCCTCCTTCCTTTCCTTTCATCCCTTCCTCTCTCCTTCTTCCCTTCTTCCTTTCTTCACTCCAACCTCTACATCAGACATTATTTAAGAAATGCATCCCACTGAATATTTTATCAAGCAGTTCTAATTCAGATTCCTAGACCTTGCAGTTTAACGGGCTTAGGTTATAAAACTAACCAGCTGTATTAGGACATAACTTTGGAGAATACTCTGAAACAGAGTAAATTGGGTTTTCAAAAAAAAAAAAAGTGTCCATTACCTTTTATGTTGCCAGATTCAGCTACATATGGAAGCTATGTATGGAAGCTATGTATAGAAGCTACATTTGTAGCTATGTATAGCTACAAATGGAAGCTATGTATTTTTAGAGACTTTTTTCTCCCCTATTCACTGATCAGTCATTAGAGTAAGGTTAGTACATGGATCCTGCTGCGGTTCCATACAGACTTGCGGTCTATCTGGAAAGGCTTTGTGGTACATTGGGAGTACGTTCAAGGAATGTCATCTCAATACTTCAAGGGGTTTTCTTTAATAAAAAGGGCAATAGGGATCAAACCAACCCACTGAATTTGCATGTTTTCCTCTCACATTGCTGAAAACATCTTTTCAAACCAGCTTCAAACTAGAGCAATTAGGTGGGTAATTGCCCTAGTGTGAACTTAGCCTTAAAAGCTTATTCTATGAAACTAGAGTAATTAGACTTATTTCTTTAGTCTTTTTTCCTTCACCTCATTGTTCTCTTTCATAAAGCTAATGTTGCTGTGCTTGGGTTCACTTGGATGCAAAGGAATGGAGGCTGGGATGGGGGAATAGAGAGCCTTAAATGGATAGGAAACCCAGCAAACAAAACTGAAATTCGGCTTGTGACAGCAATCATGAAAAAGGTTTGCATTCTAATAAGGGCTTGTTAAATAGCATTTTAATTAATCTGAAATTTGCAACATACCTGCTTGTCACTATTCTTTGTAATGACTAGTTTATATTCCTAAAATAGATATACCAAATACTTTATATTTTGCCAGGTTATTTAGCAATGCTTTGCTATATCAAATTAATCTTAGTTGCTAACAGGATAGCAGTTTTAGTTGTTTTTTCTTCGCTTTATCATGTTACAATCATTATCCAAACAGAATATACCAGGTCAAGTGTTAACAATTTGTGTGTTGCAAAAATAAAAGTTAAGATTTGCCATCTGTTCAAAATGATACCATTACATTAGATATTTTTTCAAAAAAATTCCCTTTCATTTTTATACATTTTGATTTTCATTTCCATTTTTAAAAGCTAAAGATACATTTTTTTTGAGAAGCAAAAGTATAATATACAATTAAACAATCAGAATTAAAATGTTGTAGGGCAATACAGAGTCCCTTTCTGTCAATATTTGAAATAGATAAAGTGTAATGTCTTGGAATGTGTTCCACAGATATAAATTTAGAGCTGGAGATGGCATGTGTAATAAAATACTCATTAAATATTTGTTCAGTTCAGTAAGATTAAAACCTGCAATACTGTTTGCATATTTACATTCAAAGTGTTGATGAGAGGTGCTGAATGGGCTCTGATTCTCAGGTTCTTACCATATAGCTCTCTATCTGAAGTAGGAGATAGATACCACCCCCCCCCCCCCCCACCCAGGCAAATAGTTGGAGTTCACTCTCTATGAACAAATACTCTCTTAAGGTGAAAATAGGACAATTGAGTGAGGAGGCTGGGCTTTGCCCAGATAAGAGATAAGAAACCACATATTCCTCATTCTCAAAGTGAAAGTGAAAGTGAAGTTGCTCAGTCTCAAAGTGAAAACCTCCCTAACTAGACATGTGCAGAAAGGCCCCTTGGAAGTCAAAAGAGAGGGAGCGTCACCTCATAGTAAGTGATGCAGCTACCCATATGCCTCTTTGGTAGAATCCATCTTGGCTAAGAGATATGCATACACACCTGGGAGGATTCTGAGATAAACCAAATACAGACTTAGAACAAGGTTTTCTAGAGAAAACCACTGGACCATTCAGGTATGACCTAAATCAAATCTCTTATGATTATACAGTGGAAGTGAGAAATAGATTTAAGGGAGTAGATCTGATAGACAGAGTGCCTGATGAGTTATGGACAGAGGTTCATGACATTGTACAGGAGCCAGGGAGTAAGACCATCCCCATGGAAAAGAAATGCAAAAAAGCAAAATGGCTGCCTGAGGAGGGCTTACAAATAGCTGTGAAAAGAAGAGAAGAGAAAAGCAAAGGAGAAAAGGAAAGATACACCCATTTGAATGCAGAGTTCCAAAAAATAGCAAGGAGAGATAAGAAAGCCTTCCTCAGCGATCAATGCAAAGAAATAGAGGAAAACAATAAGATGGGAAAGACTAGAGATATCTTCAAGAAAATTAGAGATACCAAGGGAAAATTTCATGCAAAGATGGGCTCAATAAAGGATAGAAATGTTATGGACCTAACAGAAGCAGAAAATATTAAGAAGAGGTGGCAATAATACACAGAAGCACTGTACAAAAAAGATCTTCATAACCCAGATAATCACGAAGGTGTGATCACTCCCACTCACCTAGAGCCAGACATCCTGGAATATGAAGTCAGGTGGACCTTAGGAAGCATCACTATGAATAAAGCTCGTGGATGTGATGGAATTCCAGTTGAGCTATTTCAAATTCTAAAAGATGATTCTGTGAAAGTGCTGCACTTGAAGAAGGAATTCATAGAGCCTGGACTCCATTTTAGGCCTGTTCATGCTGATCATGCTTGGTCACCTCTCCAATGGACTCTGGACTCTGTGCTTGGTGTCTGTGGAAACTACAATAAAAGGATAAGACTCCCTCTGGACAGGGGAATCTTGAAGATCACATCCAGGTTACTCATCGCCTAAGGGAAAACATACTCTAATCACCTCTGCCTCCAGACAGGTCATAAATTCTTTCTGTATCTATTGCAGTGTAACTGTAGACTTATTGATTATTAACAGTTTGAACACCTAACACGTGAATGATGGGGCTATTGTGATTGTACTTACCCTTCCTTTGTTTTATGTAACTCTCAAGGAAATTGGGGTGGTGGGTTTGGACATGTACACATGGGGTATAAAAGATTTTCACAAATGCTGGTTGGGGTCCTTGGCTAAGAGGAGACTCTGTCTTGGGCCTGCTGGTGTAATAAATTGCACTCCACTATTGACATTGTCTTTCTGAGTGAGTTTGTTTCCTGGAACATGTGGCTATAACACACTCAGTATGTCAGCAAATTTGGAAAACTCAGCAGTGGCCATGGGAATGGAAAAGGTCAGTTTTCATTCCAATCCCAAGGAAAGGTAATGCCAAAGAATGCTCAAACTACCACACAGTTGCACTCATCTCACACGCTAGTAAAGTAATGCTCAAAATTCTCCAAGCCAGGCTTCAGCAATACGTGAACCGTGAACTTCCAGATGTTCAAGCTGGATTTAGAAAAGGCAGAGGAACCAGAGATCAAATTGCCAACATCTGCTGGATCATGGAAAAAGCAAGAGAGTTCTAGAAAAACATCTATTTCTGCTTTATTGACTATGCCAAAGCCTTTGACTGTGTGGATCACAAGAAACTGTGGAAAATTCTGAAAGAGATGGGAATACCAGACCACCTGATCTGCCTTTTGAGAAACCTGTATGCAGGTCAGGAAGCAATGGTTAGAACTGGACATGGAACAACAGACTGGTTCCAAATGGGAAAAGGAGTACACCAAAGCTGTATATTGTCACCCTGCTTATTTAACTTATATGCAGAGTACATCATGAGAAATGCTGGGTTGGAATAAGCACAAGCTAGAATCAAGGTTGCTAAGAGAAATATCAATAACCTCAGATATGCAGATGACACCACCCTTATGGCAGAAAGTGAAGAAGAACTAAAGAGCCTCTTAATGAAAGTGAAAGAGGAGAGTGAAAAAGTTGGCTTAAAGCTCAACATTCAGAAAACGAAGATCATGGCATCTGGTCCCATCACTTCATGGCAAATAGATGAGGAAACAGTGGAAACAGTAGCTGACTTTATTTTTGGGGCTCCAAAATCACTGTGGATGATGATTGCAGCCATGAAATTAAATGACACTTGTTCCTTGGAAGGAAAGTTATGACAAACCTAGACAGCATATTCAAAAACAGAGATATTACTTTGTCGACACAGGTTCATCTACTCAAGGCTATGGTTTTTCCAGTAGTCATGCATGGATGTGAAAGTTGGACTATAAAGAAAGCTGAGCACTGAAGAATTGATACTTTTGAACTATGGTGTTGGAGAAGACTCTTGAGAGTCCCTTGGACTGCAAGAAGATCCAACCAGTCCATCCTAAAGGAGATCAGTCCTAGGTGTTCATTGGAAGGACTGATGTTGAAGCTGAAACTCCAATACTTTGGCTACCTGATGCAGAGAGCTGGCTTATTTGAAAAGACACTGATGCTGGGGAATATTGAGGGCAGGAGGAGAAGAGGACAACAGAGGATGAGATGGTTGGATGGTATCAGCGACACAATGGACATGGGTTTGGATGAACCCCGGGAGTTGGTGATTGACAGGGAGGCCTGGTGTACTGCGGTTCATGGGTTACAAAGAGTAGGACACGACTGAGCAACTGAACAGATCTGAACTAAACTGAACTATTTTCCTACAGTTAGCAAAGATTTGATGCAGATACTGATTTAATTTCAGGACCCTTTTTAACAGCTCATGTGGGAGCTGGGATGGGATGGAGAAAAACATTTGGACTATGGGGTCAGACAGATCTGAAACTTGGTCTTTGTCACTTATTATTTTAGCACATTGAATATTATTTTTCTCATCTACATAATGGTGTCAATAACACATTTTCCTAAGATTTCAGTGAAGATTAAATGAGATGTTATACAAAGCCTGTTAAGTAATAGAGTACTGAAGTGAACTGAAGTGTTAGTCGCTCAGTCATGTCCAACTCACTGCAGCTCCATCAGGATCCTCGGTCCATGGGATGTCCCAGGCAAGAATACTGGAATGGGTTGTCATTCCCTTCTCCAGGGAATCTTCTGGACCCAGGGATCCAATTCAGGTCTTCTGCATTGCAAGCAGATTCTTTACCACTAGTGCCACCTGGGAAACCATATGGAGGAGAGTAGAACACAAAGGTTCTTGGAAAAGGACCCAAGAAGGGTCACTCCTCCACTAACCAGGTGAAAGAACTTGAAACAAACTGAAGTCTGTCTAGGATTTAAAATTCCTCACCCATAAAATGATGACTTTGTGTGTAATGATGTTTAGCATGTCCCTCATAGCTCAGTTGGTAAAGAAACTGCCTGCAATGCAAGAGACTGGGGTTCGATTCCTGGGTTGGGAAGATCCTCTGGAGAAGGAAATGGCAATCCACTCCAGTATTCTTGCCTGGAAAATCCCATGGACAGAGGAGCTTGGTGGGCTACAGTCCATGGGCTCTCAAGAGGCAGACGTGACTTAGCGACTAAACCACCACCACCTACATTTCCTTTGGATAGTTTCACAAAGTCCATCACATTGAAGGGTGCCAAAGTTTACAGTAAGAAAGTACAGCAGTGACTCTGGGGGAACCCCAATTCTCCTCCCTCCTACTTTTAGCTCTCCAGTCTCAACCTCTTTCAGGAACAGATTTCAGCAAACATTTTCACGAGATAAACAAACAAACATGTAGGAAGACAGAGACACTTTACATATGGACTTAGTTTTAAAAGAAATTGGAAAAAATATAGTAGAATGTGCTTAATTAACACAGATTCTGAAAAAAATATGTTAATCATTCCTCTTGATTATGAGAGGGTCATATCCGTATACACAACATACAAACCAGAAATCAGAAAGAGATATTTTGCCACCTAGCTCCTCTTCTGAAAAACTCTACCAAGCTTCTAAAAAAATTTACATTACATATTGAAATGTAAGTGCCCTGGTGTTTTGTTCTTAATAGAAGCTTGAGAATTATTCTGGTATGTAGTGCTTTGAGCTTTAAAAAAAAAAAAAAATGTTGATTGTGTGTCTGTTTCTCTTTCAAGATCTAATTACTCAATTACTTTTCTCAAAATACTGACTTCTTGGTTTTATTTTTGGTGTATTGCTCACATGATGATGTTACTGAGGAATTAGAGCTTCAAGGA
Source organism: Oryx dammah (assembly GCF_014754425.2). Taxonomy (NCBI): domain Eukaryota; kingdom Metazoa; phylum Chordata; class Mammalia; order Artiodactyla; family Bovidae; genus Oryx; species Oryx dammah. The sequence continues at coordinate 25,971,671 of NW_024070213.1, forward strand.
GTTTAACTTTCTCATCCGAAGTAAGATAACCTAATTTAGCAGCTGTAGTAGAAAAGGAAAGCAGCATGATACCAAAAAAAGGTTACACAGTGGGAAGTTCGTGCTGGCAAATACCAATTCACACCTGTTTTAGGCCTATAGACAACATCAGGGGTGCTATTTAAATGGACTCTGTGTGCAATTTATCCATTGTTCAGAGTCATTGAAATGAACTACACTGATTCTTCTCCTTGGCAATTATTCCAATTAAGTGGATGCACCATTTATCAGGGTGCTGATTAAGTGGGTTTAGTAGCAGGCACCAAAGAAAGACTGTGAAGAAATCTATGAAAGTGATATTCACACTTTCTCACACTCACTAATGTTTTATGCTATGTAGTTTGCAACATAGAACTTTCTACAGAAATACTGCAGAGTCTGGGGTTAGGGAGATGATTAAATGTTCCAAGTAAGTACATTGAGATTTCAAATGTCAGCATAAGGAGAGATAATTTTGGGTTGAAACAACCTGCTGATCTTGGTATTGACTATTTAAATCTGGAACTTATAATGTAACAAGCTTTTTCTCTGGGAAAGGGTCAAGTTTTCTGTAGACAACTAACTTAAATTTATTTGCAGAGTACATAAAGACAGCCCACCACAAATTAACTAACATCACAGGTTAATAATCAAAACAGAGAAAACACATTTGTTGCTTCACAGTCTGAAATTCCAGATGATCAGATTATTTAATTTTGCTTTATGTTAATGTTAGTTTTATGCAAATTTTAATATTTATAGTAAGTATTTTATAGGCCAAATATATTCTATTATCTATCTAATTTACCAGGATATTTCCACTGAAAATTGAACATGTAATGATGCATTACTATAAATAAATCAATGCTTTTTAAAACAGCTGAGAAAAATGTAATGAATACAAATACATTGAAATTGACCTAAATTAAGAGATATAAAACAATGATAATATTTTCAAACAAGGAGTTTAATTTGTTCAGTTTTTTAAACTATAGTATTGATTCACATCTGATTTTGATAACAAATCTGAATTTTTATTGTCTTTTCTACTGGACATGCACTATAGAGTCTTTTGTAGATTGGTACCATTAAAAATTTGATAAAATGAAACCTATTAAAGGAACATTTAAAAACAAAGAAATTTGGCTTTAAAATAGTAAACAAAAAGAAGTCTGAAATACAAATATCAGCATGTTAAATAATGTATCACTTTTATGTTAAGTTTTAGAACAGGTACACTGAAATAAGTCCAGAATCGCACTCTGAATCTAAGCAACTGTACGAAAAGATTTTAAACTTACCTTCTTCCAATCTTCTTCTGGCATGTGTTTGTTATTACTTTCTAGAAATATTTTTAGGAGCAGGTTTTCTGTTTACTGTCCAGAACTGTGAGGTGGCAAGATTCTATTCTACTTGCAAGATGACATGTTAGCCTGCCAAGGTTTCACAGATGTTAGCAAAACATGCAAATCTCAAGGGTCAAATTTCAGAGGACAACTTCCTACTCATAGTAATAACAATAGCCAGACAACCACATTTTCACACTGATTCCCTGAACCTGAATTCCTACAGGACAACATGAAGACAGCCAGATAATATATGCACCCATAAATAAGGTTAAAGAGAGAAGCCCTGTTTTTAGGGAACCTGCATTTTTTATACTAGACAGCAAATATGTCTCCCTGTTGCCCCAGAGGGAAATGCAACCTTCCATAGTTGTTCACTATACAATTACACCTGAAAAAGAATAGTCAAGAACAAGGACAGTCAGTGTCTGTGCTCATAACTTTTGTAGAAACACAAGAGACCCTAACTAGTACAAATGAAAGCAGGTAACTGTTAACAGGCATAATCTGTAATTTTCCCCAATCTGTTGCTTCTGACAAATCACATGCAATCATCAGGATTCACATTATCAATACATTATTTGTTGTACATCTTAGAATCAGTATTCACATAGAGTGTTCCAGAGCCTAATGATTGGAAATTTCTGTCATGGGACACATGCTATAATACTTTGTGAATGCTTTCATAAGCAAAGTTGACTCCATCCTTGGAGACTGAGTAAATTGTAATACACATGAGAATCCTTGAGCTTGATACCATATTTAGATAACAATCATTTCCTTTTTAACAAGAGTTGACTTAATGAGTTTTAGCACACCTCCCAGTCAATTCTAACCACTGGCCAATTAGGTAGAAGCCAATGTACCAAAATGAAAATAATGATTAACTTAATTTGATTCTACTCTCTTCTCTTTCACTGAAAATATTTTAGGCATTATAATGAGCCAAATAACCAACCTCACCATAGTTCCCTCTATGGAAATAATCAGGGGCTACCATGGAAAGGATGATAAGCTAAAATTAACATGGATTTTTGGAGAAAGATAGACCAAAATTGGATTCCCAGCTCTGACAAGTATTTACATTTAATATTAAGTAATATACTACAGAATTATCTGAGATAAATTTTCTGTAGTAAGAGCAACTTGAGAATGTTACAAAAATATTTAAAGAAGATTTTCAAAGTGCTGACACTTTGATAGATGACAACTGTTTCTATATTTTTTATTTCTTTGCCTATGAGATGTTTTCTTATACCTTTAGTTCTCTTGTGATTTATTTATTTTCTAGCTACTTTTATAAGTAGCTAATCTATTTGCTTTGATTTTCAACTTTCTATAGATAGAGAAAGAGTGGAAACAGTGTCAGACTTTATATTTTGGGGCTCCAAAATCACAGCAGATGGTGATTGTAGCCATGAAATCAAAAGATGCTTACTCCTTGAAAGGAGGGTTATGACCAATCGAAATAGAATATTGAAAAGTAGAGACATTGCTTTGCCAACAAGGTCCGTCTAGTCAAGGCTATGGTTTTTCCCGCGGTCATGTATAGATGTGAGAATTGGACTGTGAAGAAATCTGAGTGCTGAAGAATGATGCTTTTGAACTGTGGTGTTGGAGAAGACTCTTGAGAGTCCCTTGGACTGCAAGAAGATCCAACCAGTCCATTCTAAAGGAGATCAGCCCTGGATGTTCTTTGGAAGGAATGATACTAAAGCTGAAACTCCAGTACTTTGGCCACCTCATGCGAAGAATTGACTCACTGGAAAAGACTGATGGTGGGAGGGATTGGGGGCAGGAGGAGAAGGGGATGACAGAGGATGAGATGGCTGGATGACATCACCAACTCCATGGATGTGAGTTTGACTGAATTCCAGGAGCTGGGGATGGACAGGGAGGCCTAGCGTGCTGCGATTCATGGGGTCGTAAAGAGTAGGACATGACTGAGCGACTGAACTGAACTGATAAAGCTGTTATGCCACTTTGATAATTCGGATGCATGGAACCAATTTGCTTCTTGGTAATCTTGCAATTTATTTGTCACACAACAAACAGAACTGTGAATAAATGTAATTGATAATGACAGCAACCCAGAGAAGAACAGAAAAGTACTGGAGAGCTAGAAACTAGAATTAAGGTTATATAAAAAGAGCAAAGAAAGAACAAAAAGTGAGAAAAATGAGAAGAAAAGCGATAGATCTCCCCAAGGAAGACAGTATAATGTGTGGAGGACATGACACTGAGCTAAAAATCATGTCTTGGATTCCTATTATTCCCCAGAGGATCTTGCAAGGAGCTTCACTATTCAAAGGCAGAAAAGTGTGGGTGATATTAGAGGACTTCCTAAAATCATTTTTAAGATTAAATAATCTCATGATTTTTAAAAATGTGCATAACCAATGGAGTCTGTAATATTAAAGAACAGAATTTGAAACATACTGGAAGGAAAAGGTTTATACTTTTCAGTTCAGTTCAGTTGCTCAGTCATATCTGACTCTTTGCAACACAATGGACTTCAGCATGCCAGGCTTCCCTCTATGTCACCAACTCCCAGAGTTTACTCAAACTCCTGTTCATTGAGTTAGTGACACCATCCAACCATCTCATCCTCTGCTGTCCTCTTCTCCTCCTGCCTTCAATATTTCCTAGCATCAGTCTTTTCTGATGAGTCAGCTCTTTGCATCATGTGGCCAAAGTATTGGAGCTTCACCTTCAACATCAGTCCTAATGAATATGCAGGACTGATTTCCTTTAGAATTGACTATTTTGATCTCCATGCAGTCCAAGGGACTCTCAAGAGTCTTCACCACAGTTCAAAAGCATCAGTTCTTCAGTGCTCAGCCTTCTTTATGTGAGGTCCAGCTCTCACATCCATACATGACTACTGGAAAAACCATGGCTTTGACTATGTGGACCTTTGTTGACAAAGTAATGTCTCTGCTTTTTCATATGCTGTCTAGGTATGTCATAGCATTTCTTCCAAGGAGCAAGCATCTTTTACATGGCTGTGGTCACCATCTGCAGTGATTTTGAAGTCCAAGAAAATAAATTCCATTGCTGCTTCTATTGTTTCCCCATTTATTTGCCATGAAGTGATGGGACCAGATACCATGATCTTAGTTCTCTGAATGTTAAGTTTTAAGCCAGCTTTTTCACTCTCCTCTTTCACCTTCATCAAGAAGCTCTTTAGGTCCTCCTTGCTTTCTACCATAAGGATGGTGTAACCTGCATACCTGAGGTTACTGATATTTCTCCTAGCAATCTTGATTCCAGCTTGTACTTCTTCCAGCTCAGTGTTTCTCATCATGTACTCTGCAAATAAGTTAAATAAGCAGAGTGACAATATACAGTGTTGACGTACTCCTTTTCCTATTTGGAACCAGTATGTTGTTCCATGTCCAGTTCTAACTGTTCCTTCTTGACCTGCATACAGATTTCTCAGGAGGCATGGTGGGTGGTGGTCTGGTATTCCCATCTCTTTCAGAATTTTCCACAGTTTATTGTGATCCACACAGTCAAAGGCTTTGGCATAGTCAATAAAGCAGAAAAAGATGTTTTTCTGGAAATCTCTCTCTTTTTTGATGATCCAGTGGATGTTGGCAATTTGATCTCTGGTTCCTCTGCCTTTTCTAAATCCAGCTTGAACATCTGGAAGTTCATGATTCACGTACTGTTGAAGCCTGGATTGGAGAATTTTGAGCATTAATTTGCTAGCGTGTGAGATGAGTGCAATTGTGCAGTAGTTTGAGCATTCCTTGGCATTGCCTTTCTTTGGAATTGGAATGAAAACTGACATTTTCCAGTCCTGTGGCCACTGTGGAGTTTTCCAAATTTGCTGGCATATTGAGTATAGCACTTTCACAGCATCATCTTTTAAGATTTGAAATAGCTTAACTGGAATTCTAGTTGAGTACCCATAAACTATATCATAAAATACATCTTTGCTGGAATTAGCATTTTAATTATGAAATGTGCTAGTTATTATGCTAATGAGGCAGGCGTATTGTCAAGTTAAAGTTACACAACTCAAAGTATGTTTATCAGTGAGAATAAAATTATGCAAGCAGCTATGAGAACTTACCAGATAGGAAGAGCAAGCTTCATGTCAAGTACTTGGTAGAAAACATTCAATATCATCGCAGCCATCACAGAAGTTCTTATATCGAGTCATAGCTCAACAGAGATTTCTGTTGGATAGCTAATTGAGAGAGGAATTTAAATGATTATTCAGTGGGTTTACAAATATTACTAGATCATGTCAATGTATGGCAAAACCAATACAGAATTGTAAAGTAAAAAAAAAAGAAGAGGAACTAAAAATACTTCAGAAAAGAAAGTGGAGAAGAAAGAAATCAGTAAGTAAAATTAATGATTATATACAGTACTATTTCCTTGTCTGAAAGCTATATTACAGAATTAAAGGTCAGATCAAAAAAGACTACATTATGCTTGTAGACTGACATTTTTCTGCTAAATTTCAACAGAATAAGAGATTTAAGATTCATTAACTTAAAAAGAAAAGTTCAAAATTTTAACTTCTACAATTCAAACCTGAGTGCTTATTGTTTGTCATACATTATCATCCCTATGGTTGATAAACAGATTTTTGTCTGTTTCACTCTATATTATAGAGTTAATTTATGCTATATTCTCAGTGCCTGGAATTGTACACATAATAGAAGTTTGCAAACTTTGCTAAATAAATGAGTATCTTTATAAAAATCTTACAATATTTATATTATTACTTATTTTACAGCAAAGAAAACCAAGACACAGAAATTTTAAGTAATTTATTGAAAATTACCATGTAATCAATTGCAAAGTTGCAATTTAGATTTAGATTACTCTTTCTCCAAAATATTTTGTCTTTTCTTTATACATGAGGATCTTCTGATTAACTCAGCTTGTAAAAGTACTGATAACAAATATAAATATCATATCATTTATTAAACATCTCTTATGCACTGGGTACTGTGTTAAATGCTTTGCATGAATTATTTATTTAATCTTGTTGATAACCATGTGAGATAGTGTTATCTTGGTTAAGAATTAAGGATCTAGAACTAGACAACTTGGATCAAAATACCAGCTTTTTTACTTACTATCCATGTAACTTCAGGTGAGTTATTTAGATTTTTTAATGCTTTATTTTCCTCATAGGGAGGCTATAAAGGATTACATTAGTCAAAATATGTAGAAAACATGATATAGTATTTGACACTTGGCAATAAATTTTAGTTTATGCATGAGGATGTTGAGGTGCAGATAAATTAATTCCCCTTGGTTGAAGTTTGGGGATGCAGCTAATAAAGAATGAATAACATATTTTTTTTCCTGCCTGAATTCTGACACAATTGAGAAGTAACATCAGAGAATATAGAGTGATTTGGCATCTTTCATAAAATGTAAGATAATAAGTGTTAAACTACATGCCAATTTCAAAGTGATGTTATCAAGATGGTGAATAGGTTATTCCTGAATTTAGTTCCTGTCAGAAGAAGACTAACTAGCAAGTATCCATAGACAAGATATCATTGTGAAAATTCCAGAATCTGGGAGTGAGGCTGAAGTACCTACCTCCCTGGACTACAGATACTCATTGAGGGTAAGAGGAGATGCCACCATTTGACTGCTTTACCCCACAAGGCTGACACAGTGCCTGACACCAAGAAGACAACCCTGGGCCTGTGGTTTCTCCAGTGGGGAAAAAGGATCCCAAGGTGGCCATCTACCTCCCCCAGTGTTGAAAGAGACTTCCCAGGAGGTCCACTTAGGTCACGGCTCAAGAGGCTCATTGGGGCAATCTTCTGGGCTTGACTACTGAGGATCAAAGAGAAGCAAAGAAAAAAGAGAGGTCTTATATCAATCAGTCCACTTGAGATTTTTCAAGGTGTTGTAGCCCTAGTAAACCCTTCTAGTTGAGAAAGTAGAAAGACTGTGCCTAAAAATTAGAACAAATTTGAGACAGATCACTGTCAATTATTTCAAAATGCTCTGTTTGTTATATAAGGTCCAGAGAAAGTGAAAGTGAAAGTTGCTCAGTTGTGTCTGACTCTTTGTGACCCCATGGACTAGTCCATGAAATTCTCCAGGCCAGAATACTGGAGTGGGTAGCCTTTCCCTTCTCCAGGGGATCTTCCCAACACAGGGATTGAACCTAGGTCTCCTGCCTTGCAGGCAGATTCTTTACCAGCTGAGCCACAAGGGAAACTCAAGAATACTGGAGTGCATAACCTATCCCATCTCCAGTGGATCTTCCCAGGAATCAAACTGTGGTCTCCTGCATTGCAGGCAGATTCTTTACAAACTGACCTATCAGGGAAGCTCATAATGTCCAAAATAAATCAATTATTTGTTGGGAAATACAATAACATATTTAGCTTTATAATTTTTATACAAAGGGATTAATATTTAACAAATATTTGACAAGAAACAGGATAAAATAAAATAAAGGAAAAACTAGAAAACTGAAAAAAAGAATGAAAATGCCATTCACAGCAACATGGGTAGATGAGTCAAAGAACAACAGACTGGATCCAAATAGGAAAAGGAGTATGTCAAGGCTGTATGTTGTCACCCTGCTTATTTAACTTATACATAGAGTACATCATGAGAAATGCTGGACTGGAAGAAACACAAGCTGGAATCAAGATAGCCGAGAGAAATATCAATAACCTCAGATATGCAGATGACACCACCCTTATGGCAGAAAGTGAAGAGGAACTAAAAAGCCTCTTGATGAAAGTGAAAAAGGAGAGTGAAAAAGTTGGCTTAAAGCTCAACATTCAGAAAATGAAGATCATGATATCTGGTCCCATCACTTCATGGGAAATAGATGGGGAAACAGTGGAAACAGTGTCAGACTTTATTTTGGGGGGCTCCAAAATCACTGCAGATGGTGACTGCAGCCATGAAATTAAAAGACGCTTACTCCTTGGAAGAAAGGTTATGACCAACCTAGATAGCATATTCAAAAGCAGAGACATTACTTTGCCAACTAAGGTCCGTCTAGTCAAGGCTATGGTTTTCCAGTAGTCATGTATGGATGTGAGAGTTGGACTGTGAAGAAAGCTGAGCACCGAAGAACTGATGCTTTTGAACTGTGGTGTTGGAGAAGACTCTTGAGAGTCCCTTGGACTACAAGAAGATCCAACCAGTCCATTCTGAAGGAGATCAACCCTGGGATTTCTTTGGGAGGAATGATGCTGAAGCTGAAACTCCAGTACTTTGGCCACCTCATGCGAAGAGTTGACTCATTGGAGAAGACTTTGATGCTGGGAGGGATTGAGGGCAGGAGGAGAAGGGGACGACTGAAGATGAGATGTCTGGATGGCATCACTGACTCCATGGACGCAACTCTGAGTGAACTCCGGGAGTTGGTGATGGACAGGGAGGCCTGGCATGCTGCAATTCATGGGGTCACAAAGAGTTGGACACGACTGAGCGACTGAACTAAACTGAACTGAAGTCAAAGAAAGAAAGACAAATATCATAGGATAAGTACTTATGCTCATGTGTGCTCAGTCATGTCTGACTCTTTGCAACCCCATAGACTGTAGCCCAACAGTCTCCACTGTCCATGGGATTCCCCAGGCAAGAATACTGGAGTGGATTGCCATTCCTTTCTCCAGACAGTGCTTATATATGGAGTCCAAAAAAAGAGATGATACAAATGAACTTATGCACAAAACAAAAATAGACCCACAGACATAGAAAACAAACTCATGGCTACCAAAAGGGAAAGGGATGGAGGGTGGAATTAATTAGGAGTTTGGGATTAACAAATATACACTACTATATGTAAAACAGATAACCAACAAGGACTTACTGTATAGCACAGGGAACTATACTTAATGTTTTGTAATAAGCTGTAAAGGAAAGGTATCTGAAAATAAGTAGATACATATGCATGTATAATTCAATCACTTTTCTGTACAGTTGAAACTAACACAACATTGTAAATCAATTATAATTTTAAAAAAACAAAAGCAAAAGACAGGTAAATCAGATACTGGTTTTACAAATCATTATGATTTATGTATTTAAGAGAATAAATTAAAATAAAAAGAATCTCATCAGAATCTTGAATCTATACAATGTAGACACAGGCTTTGCAAGACATTTCATCTTGTCCAAAATGTCCAGAATACATTTGGCCCATGAAAACATCCTTGAAATCTAGCCTTCATCAAAGTGTTCATGAGCATGTTTGGTTCATGTCAAAAGGTTTTAGACAAGACCAGATGTCTGCTAATCAGATAAAGATAATTCAAAATTGTATCTTTTTCATTTGAAAAAATAAACTTTAAAATGTAGTAAACAGACTTAACAGATTTGACACAGAAAAACAATGTTTATTGGAATGGGAAATGAATCAATTAAAACATCCAGGAAAATAAAAGGTGGAAAAAATTTGGAAAATACTGTAAAGAAGATAAATGATGAATGAGACGTAACATTATTGAATGTATCATGGAATTTCAGTCCTATTGGGAAAGACGACAGTAAAATGTGGAGAAGAAACAATATTTCAATGGAAATTGACTGAAAATTTTCAAACTGATCAAAGATATCAATATGATGAATACAAAGAGATATACCAATAGACATGGCATAGTAAACTGACTGCTAACCCCAGGAAGAAATATATCAAAGGAAACAGAGAAAGAAATGCACGATGATTTAGAGAAGCAGCAATATGACAGAGACTAGATTTTTCAAGAAAAAGAAAACTTCAGTGAAAATAAAACTTGTAACATACTGGTAAAACAATTGCCAACACAAATCCATTTTGGAGTTATGATTTTCAAAAAAGAAAGGTGAAAAATGTTATTTGCAAATGAAATTGGCACAGATAGAGTTAGTTGCCCTCAGGCCCAACATAGCTCAGTTGGTAAAGAATTCGCCTGCAATGCAGGAGACCCCAGTTCGATTCCTGGCTCAGGAAGATTTGCTGGAGACGGGATAAGCTATCCACTCCAGTATTCTTGGGCTTCCCTTGTGGCTCAGCTAGTAAAGAATCTGCCTGCAATGTGGCAGACCTGGGTTTGATCCCAGGCTTGGGAACATCCCCTGGAGAAGGGAAAGGCCACCTACCCACTCCAGTATTCTGGCCTGGAGAATTCCATGGACTATGGGGTCACAAAGAGTCAGACACGATGGACTGACCTTCACATAGTTAGTTGCCCTTAGGCCCAATCTAAAAAAATGCTAAAGTATTCAAGAGATTTTAAACTACGTATACTATTCAAGAGATTGTTGTTCAGTTGCTCAGTCATGTCTGACTCTTTGCGACCCCGTGAACTGCAGCACTCCAGGCTTCCCTTCCTTCGCCATCTCCCAGAGCTTGTTCAAACTCATGTCCACTAAGTTAGTGATGCCATTCAACCATCTCATCCTATGTTGTCCCCATCTCCTCCTGCCTTCAATATTTCCTAGTTTCAGGGTCTTTTCTGATGAGTCAGCTCTTCGCATCATGTGGCCAAAGTATTGGAGCTTCAGTTTCAGCATCAGTCCTAAGAATACTCAGGACTGATTTCCTTTAGGATTGACTATTTTGATCTCCATGCAGTCCAAGGGACTCTCAAGAGTCTTCACCACAGTTCAAAAGCATCAATTCTTTGGTGCTCAGCCTTCTTTATGTGAGGTCCAGCTCTCACATCCATACATGACTACTGGAAAAACCATGGCTTTGACTATGTGGACCTTTGTTGACAAAGTAATGTTTCTGCTTTTTCATATGCTGTCTATGTATGTCATAGCATTTCTTCCAAGGAGCAAGCATCTTTTAATTCCATGGCTGCAGTCACCATCTGCAGTGATTTTGAAGTCCAAGAAAATAAATTCCATTGCTGCTTCCATTGTTTCCCCATTTATTTGCCATGAAGTGATGGGACCAGATACCATGATCTTAGTTTTCTGAATGCTGAGTTTTAAGCCAGCTTTTTCACTCTCCTCTTTCACCTTCATCAAGAGGCTCTTTAGCTCCTCTTTGCTTTCTGCCACAAGGATAGCGTCATCTACATATCTGAAGTTATGTATATATCTCTGAGGAAATTGATATTTCAACAGATTAAGTGGAAATAATTCTAATTCAAATAAAGCCAGTTATCCAAATAGAGACAGCAGTTGTAAGACATAAGAAAAAAAAGGAACATAATATTTTCTCTTTAAAAAATGGCCAATCATCAATATAAAGACACAGAAAAGTTAGAATTAAAGAATCAAAAAAATATACCATGCAAGAACTAACCAAAAGTGTACATCAATTATCTATTTTATTTAAATATGAATTTAAAGAATGTATAGAAGGTATCAAAAATATATTAAAATTCACTTAATGGATGTGTACTCAATAAGCTCAGAAATGCTATAAAACAAATATGAATAAATTTCAAAGAACTAAAATAATGCAGAAACATCACAACTGTATTAATCCAGAAATCAATAGCAAACTAATAGGTAGATACTTTTCAAATATTTCAAGTAAGAATTGTTACAAAAGAAATCAAAAGAAAAACAGAAAATATTTTAAACTGAATGAAAACAAAATTATACTACATTAAAATGTATGTTCCTGCTGCTGCTGCTAAGTCGCTTCAGTCGTGTCTGACTCTGTGCGACCCCATAGACGGCAGCCCACCAGGCTCCCCCGTCCCTGGGATTCTCCAGGCAAGAACACTGGAGTGGGTTGCCATTTCCTTCTCCAATGCATGAAAGTGAAAAGTGAAAGTGAAGTCGCTCAGTCGTGTCCGACTCTTAGCGACCCCATATACCGCAGCCTACCAGGCTCCTCCATCCATGGGATTTTCCAGGCAAGAGTACTGGAGTGGAGTGCCATTGCCTTCTCCGTAAAATGTATGGGATGCAGCTAAAACAGCACTGTGTTAACAGTGATATAGGCAAATGTGCACCAAAATACATGCAGCAAAATTTTTTTAGCTGCATTATTTAGAAGAGCTCCAAACTAAAAATAAACTAAATATTAACATTCATCAATACAAAAATGAGTAAATTATGGTATATTCATAGAATGCTATGCAAAAATGAAAAAGAGCTAATTCAACATATTTGACACAAATATTACTAATTATATTTGTGATTATGTATTATATATGTATATATAGCAAAAGAAGCGGACACGGTATTTGTGTTCTGTAATTTTTTATTTATATATCTATAGCAATAAAAGTCAAAAGCATCATTAACTCTAGGGCTAAAACTGACTGAAGTGGACAAAAGAGTATACTTAAATTGTAAGGGATCTTCCCGACCCAGGGATCGAACCCAGGTCTCCTGCATTCCAGGAAGACGCTTTAAACTCTAAGCCACCAGGGAAGCCCCATAATTTAGAATCATGCAATTTATATATGTTTACATCAAAAACATTTATAAAATAGTAAAAAGGAAGGAGATAGATATCAAGTAATAACTATTAATAATTGCTTCTCTTTTGGAACATACAATTTTGGAATCCATAAATGTTCCAATCTGTTCCTCCATCTTTCAGTATCAATCCATCATCTACCATTTAAGCATGCTTAGCTTGATGAACTATTCAGCTTATTCCTACATCTTTCTTTAGATTTGTTACTTGCTTCTTTTGCATGTGGTTTTGGAAAATTGTAAACAGCCTCTAAATACAGCTCCTAAGACATTCCATGCACACATCACACAAAAACAGCCCAGCTCCAGGGTCATAAGAAGGATTCACAAAGTTTGGAAGATTAGATGAATATTTTTGTAAAACATTTCCAATTTTGGTTTAAATATGATGCTCAACCTGTCATCTCAGAGGACTACATCACAGCCATGATGAGATTTTTGTCAACTAGCATTTTCAAGGGAAAACTTGATATCTAGTGTATTAGTGTGGGCCAACTAATTAAACAAAATGTATAATAGTTTAAGTACAAGGAAAAGTTTATGTTTCATTCACATAGGAGTCTAAGATTGTAACAAATCTGCCTTGGGGGAAAAATTTGTATAATTCTTCAGAGATCCAGACTGACTGAGGTCTTAACAACTTTGAGCTGTGTTTCACAAGGTCACTTGGAATTGAAATTCATTGAACAAATTCTATGAAATTTTTAGAATGGAAGAATGGATATGAATAGTTACACAGATAAGACCTGGAAGTGGTGAACATCAATCCTATTGATAGTTCATTGGTAAGAACTCAGTTACATTTCTGAACAAAGGCAAAAGGTATTGAAGTTCAGTTTCCAGGAAGAGAGAAAAGCATGAATTTTGGCAAACAGTCAGCCATCTTCATAAGGCCTAGGAAATATGTTGCTTTTGAAGATTTCAAATATGAATAGCTGGTAACATTTTAAAATAGCTATCGCTATGATTTTGCAGCAGAGTGACATGATACCTTAGATGCGTTTAGGCTTATCATCAGTTTATGGTATAAGCTTGAACACTTTGTAAAAAAGAGGCCAAATGCAAGACCAGTTTCAGGGTTGATAAGACTTGTGATTTATTTCTGAAACTACCAATGTAATTAGAATCAAGAAATAACCATTTTCATGAAATCATCAGAGCACAAATAATAGCAACTGGGAGACTATTTTAGAGCTGGTAGGAATTGTAGACATGGGGTCCATTATTTGTCAACCCCTCTATCTATAGAAGTAGATAATGGCATATGCACTATTATAAGCATGGTTAATGCTGCCATACAGACAGTTTAACCTCCAGTTCTCAGCTGGATTCTCTTTAAAGTTGGAGACTGCTGATGCTTCATATAATGGCTCTTCATTTTTTTCACTTGTTTCCATTTCAGCAGTTACCATTTTTGTCCTGGCCCTCATAACTACACACATGGATTGTTTCAACAGACTCCTAGCTCTTCTCTCTCAATTCAGTTTCATGCCAATCCATTCTTCATAGTACTTACAAAATTAATCTTCCTGAAACACTGTTTCATCACATCTCTTTCCTGTTCCAGAATGAGGTGGTTCCTAGTTTCTTGATGAATCCAATGGAAGGCTCTCTACTTTCTCCTTTTAAATTCTGCTCTTATCAGCCTGATATTAGACATCTTTATGGACCTTTAACATAGTCACATAATTTTATGACTCTCCATATGACATGTTCACTTCCATGTCTGTGCACTTCACCTCTTTCATTCTCTTTTTCTTTAGGGCTCCCGCTTCTTTCAACAATATTTCATTTTTTCCTCCAACAGTAATCATATGTTTTCAAAGCCTCTTTTCTCATTTGTCACCTCTTAGCAGATATATACTCTTATTTTACACTTAAACTTTACTAATCATTACATATTTGCAAGCTGGACTTCACTGTTTCACATGAGAAAGGAGAATATGCATATATACTTAAGATTCTTACCAATAGTAGCACGTGTTCTAACTCTTTTGTGTGCTTTCAGGATTCATAACTCAATGCACTACATGCAGAAAATATTTGGCCTATGCAACACTTTACTTACTCAGGAATATTATAGTTTATTTTCATTCCACCTTTTTGGAAGGAGACTAGGCTTATGAAGATGTATAAATAATATGATAAGACAGCATAAACTATATGTATCTTAGAAAAATGGAGTCAAGAGAGACCTCCCAAAATGTATTGCTGAAGTCCTATAAACTTCATCAGAGCAGATGCTAAGTTTGGCTACAAGTTTTTGGCAGTAGGCAAGTGAGAGGAATCCTGCATAAAAGTGAACTGTTTTCTTAGGAATAGCATATCTAACTAATATTCCTTATACTATAATCAGCCATATTCTTAAGCTTAAAACTATTCTTAGACCAATAAATGTAGGCCATTTGTACTATTCAACTTGTGAACCATGAAAAGGAGCCAACTGAGACAGAAAAGTAGGAAAAGAATTGGAAAAAATGACAGGAACAGAGCTCCTTAATCTTCCAGGCATTGACGCTGGAAGCAAGCTGACCAAATGCTTACTTTAAAAACAGTGAACAAATTGGTCCAATGTAGAGTCGACCCTAAGGAAGAATGAGCCAATGAACAATTATCTTTGCAATTTTAAAGGTAAATGAGCCTTGTAGAAAAAGGAGGTCATATTTTTAACCTACTGCTTAGTATTCTTTCAACCTTTCAACCTGCATGACCTTTTTTTTTTTTCAGATTATGAATCAGGCCCAGTGTTCTTTGCTAAACATGGCCAAAGCTGTTTACACATCATACATTGCTCCTTTCCCTTAAGAGAATATTATGTTCAGAAAGCTAAACAGCTAAAAATACTCCCATTCGAAACTTCTTTGCAACTGGGATAAGATATATGGCACAGCTCTAAATAGACACAAGACAAGGATTTCTGAATTTTCACTTTGCTGATAAATGTCCTGTTCCTTGTGTTCCTCTTTTCTTCTTGATGCCTGAAATGAGGCCATGATGTTTGGAGGAGAAGCACTCCCTTGACAGCCTCCAGACCACAGTAATAAAGATGAAGGCCTACATGTGTACACTGGAAGAGAAAGAGAGAAAGGTCATCTCTCTATGGCAATAAAGCCACTGCACAAATTCCAGGACTACCTTCTTACCTCTGGGCTTCAGTGGCTGTAAGACTTAGATTTGAATTGTGAAAGTGCCTTCACCAAAATTCAAGTGGTTGCAAGTGAGGTGGGATTGGGTAGAAGTCAGACCAAGCAATATGGAGACAGTGTCTTGGCCTGACTGTAGGGCTGATATTTGATGTTTAAGCCAGTGGCCCACTATCTGGTGCTAAAGTGCCATAGTCGTTGGAACCCAAGGGAGCTGCTCATGACAATTAAGGCAAAGTTTATATCATAAACAGGTGAGGGGCTGCATTGCTAACGGATCAAAAATCCAGCCAGAAACTCAACATATGTGCAATAGCTACTCTTGTTGCAGAAGAAGACAGGTAAAATTAAACCCTTCAAGTTCAAATTCTCAATCCAGGACTGAGAACAGAACTTCCTACTGGAAAAATGAACTACTAAAAGTAAAGTGAGGCAAATAGCTTCATAATCAGTCTATACAGTGGATATTGAGAGAAAAACTAATCATGTTCTGAAGATAATTGGAAGCAATAGTCTATTGAATTCCTGAAAATTGGGTGTGAGGTACGAGAGAAAGATTCAGACATGACTTTGCAGTGGAAGGTGTTGAGCTGAGCCACTGAAGGATGGATGTACCATCCAAGCATCCAGTGTATTGAGGAAGCTTGAGGAGAAGCAGTTTTAGAAGGAATATCAGTTAAAGTTTGGATACTTAAATATTAAAACATTTATCAGGCATCCATTTGGAGATAATTAGGTAGGTGATTAAATATATGAGTGTACCATTTAGGAGAGAATTCTAGGCAGGAAATTTAAGTTTGAGAGTGGCTAGGAAGAAGCACAGAAGGAAACGGCAACCCACTCCAGTGTTCTTGCCTGGAGAATCCCAGAGATGGGGGAGCCTGATAGGCTCCCCCATCTCTGGGGTCACACAGAGTCAGACGTGACTGAAGTGACTTAGCAGCAGCAGCAGCAGGAAGAAGCACAGCTGGAATCAAGATTGCCAGGAGAAACATCAATGATCTCAGATATGCAGATGACACCACCCTTATGGCAGAAAGTGAAGAGGAACTAAAAAGCCTCTTGATGAAAGGGAAAGAGGAGAGTGAAAAGTGGGCTTAAAGCTCAACATTCAAAAAACTAAGACCATGGCATCTGGTCCCATCACTTCATGAGAAATAGATGGGAAAACAGTGGAAACAGTGTCAGACTTTATTTTTCTGGGCTCCAAAATCACTGCAGATGGTGACTGCAGCCATGAAATTAAAAGATGCTTACTCCTTGGAAGGAAAGTTATGACCAACCTAGATAGCATATTGAAAAGCAGAGACATTACTTTGCCAACAAAGGTCCATCTAGTCAAGGCTATGGTTTTTCCAGTAGTCATGTATGGATGTGAGAGTTGGACTGTGAAGAAAGCTGAGCACTGAAGAACTGATGCTTTTGAACTGTGGTGTTGGAGGAGACTCTTGAGAGTCCCTTGGACTGCAAGGAGGTCCAACCAGTCCTTCCTAAAGAAGATCAGTCCTGGGTGTTCATTGGAAGGACTGATGCTAAAGGTGAAACTCCAATACTTTGGCCACCTCATGTGAAGAGTTGACTCATTGGAAAAGACCCTGATGCTGGGAGGGATTGGAGGCAGGAGGAGAAGAGGATGACAGAGGATGAGATGGACATGAGTTTGAGTAGACTCTGGGAGTTGGTGATGGACAGGGAGGCCTGGCATGCTGCGATTCACTGGGTTGCAAAGAGTCAGACATGACTGAGCGACTAAACTAAACTGAACTGAGCAAATAGATAATAGTGAAAGTCATGAGACTGACCAGACATGCTAATAAATGGTGGTTCTTGGATTAGGATTTTGTTAGGTTCAAGCAAAGATGTGGGGTGTCCGTGGTAGCTCAGACAGTAAAGAACCTTCCTGCAATGCAGGGAACCCAGGTTTGTTCCGAGTCAGGAAGATCCCCTGGAGAAAGGAATGACTACCCACTTCAGTATTCATGCCTGGAGAAAGGAATGACTACTCACTCCAGTATTCATGCCTGGAGAATTCCATGTACAGAGGAGCCTGGTGGGCTTACAGTCCAATGGCTCTCAAAGAGTTGGACATGACTGACCGACTCACAGTTCACCTTCGCAAAGTTGTGAAGGCAGTGTCTATAGCGAGTGTATCTGAAGAAGTCAAGGCTACTATTTAATGATAAAGCCATTTGACCTTCTTGCACAAAAGGCAGGTCAAAGATGGTATGGGGTGATTTTGTAATGAGAGGCTTGCTGATGAAAGAAAATTCAGGTTTTCCTACATCAGGGAAATGATTGGGACTAGCTGAGGAAAATAGATCAAAAAAGTTGTATCTCAATAGACTTCAAGGACAAGGAGAGCCATGTGAACAAGTACTGACTTGGTGATTCCAAGAACTCAGGAGAACAATGGGACAAGTGAGTAAACATGAGAAAAAAATAGTGCTATTAGAATTTATTATATTTAGTCATTTTTATATGTAGTAAACATATCTATTGTTCTGTATCTGATCATTTGGAAGGTTTTTTGTGTGTGTGCTTGATTATGGCTTTTGCATTTCAGCAGGATCTCGTTCATGATGTTGTGTTGTCTTGTATATTTTATTTTTGAATGTGAGCTGTCATGTCTGCACTTTATTTTTTGAGAATTTGGGGGCTCTAATTTGAGTGAAAGGTGAGTTTCTCTCCTGAAGAGCTGCATCACTTCTACTGGAACTGAGAACACTCTGGATCCTGAAGGAAGATTGATAAGCATGGGACTTATGGGATTTTTTGAATCAGAAAAAAAAAAAGTCTGAATTGGTGTGAGAGTTGGCATCTGGTGGTGTCTTTTTCAGAGAAGGAAATGGCAACCCACTCCAGCATTCTTGCCTGAAGAATCCCATGGACTTTTTCAGTTCAGTTCAGTTCAGTCACTCAGTTAGTCAGTTAGTCAGTTCAGTCACTCAGTCATGTCCAACTCTTTGCCACCCCATGAATCGCAGCATGCCAGGCCTCCCTGTCCATCACCAACCCCCGGAGTTCACTCAGATTCATGTCCATTGAGTCGGTGATGTCATCCAGCCATCTCATCCTCTGTCGTTCCCTTCTCCTCCTGCCCCCAATCCCTCCCAGCATCAGAGTCTTTTCCAATGAGTCAGCTCATCGCATGAAGTGGCCAAAGTACTGGAGTTTCAGCTTTAGCATCATTCCTTCCAAAGAAATCCAAGGGCTGATCTCCTTCAGAATGGGCTGGTTGGATCTCCTTGCAGTCCAAGGGACTCTCAAGAGTCTTCTTCAACACCACAGTTCAAAAGCATCGATTCTTCGGTGCTCAGCTTTCTTCACAGTCCATCTCTCACACCCATACATGATCACTGGAAAAACCATAGCCTTGACCAGACAGACTTTTGTTGGCAAAGTAATGTTTCTGCTTTGCAATATGCTATCTAGGTTGGTCATAACTTTCCTTCCAGTAAGCGTCTTTTTAATTTCATGGCTGCAGTCACCATCTGCAGTGATTTTGGAACCCAAAAAATAAAGTCTGACACTATTTCCACTGTTTATCCATCTATTTCCCATGAAATGATGAGACCAGATGTCATGATCTTTGTTCAGTCATTTCCAACTCTTTGTGACCCCATGGACTGCAGCACACCAGGCCTTCCTGTCCATCACCAACTCCCAGAGTTTACTCAAAATCATGTCCATTGAGTCGGTGATGCCATCCAACCATCTTATCCTCTGTCATCCCCTTCTTCTCCTGCCTTCAATTTTTCCCAGCATCAGGGTTTTTTCAAATGAGTCAATTCTTCACATGAGGTGGCTGAAGTATTGGAGTTTCAGCTTCAGCATCAGTCCTTCCAATGAATATTTAGGACTGATTTCCTTTAGGATGGACTAGTTGGATCTCCTCACAGTCCAAGGGACTCTCAAGAGTCTTCTCCAACACCACTAGTGGAGATTTTTCTTTTCCTCCTGCTGGCTCCAAAGTCAGGACTAGAAAGTTTCCCTGTTGTATCCTTCAGTGGGGAAAACTCACCCTTTTATTTTCTACCTTTCTATTTGCAGTGTCTTGGACCACACCTGTGTGAAGGGACGCCTCTAATCTTTGCTTTGGAACCTGGGTATCACTGGATTCCAATTGTCTTTAAAGGCAAAACTGGCTTCAGTTTTCTGGATTCCTGCTTTCCAGTCAGTTCTGTTTTCTACTTCTTTTCTTACCTAGCCCAATGATGCTCTTAAATATTATTATTTTAAAATTATGCATTCCGTGTAGGTTGTTTGTAAATGACTATAGCTGAGAAGCCCACAGACTGCCTGTCAGGCCCTTTGTTTTCTAAAGAATACAGCTGCTGGGCTCACTATGTTTACAAGGCTAGACACTGAGCATGTAATTGAATTACTTGTCCATACAATTAAAATCAGGTTTTATAGTACAGACTTCAAAAGTCCGACTCATGTGATAGACACTAACTTAGATAATGAATGTGAAATTGTTCACTTCTAACATTCCAGATGACTCAGTGATAAAGAATCCTCCTGCCAATGCAGGAGATTGGTGAGATGTGGGTTCAATCCCTGGGTCAGGAAGATCCCTTGGAGAAGAAAATGGCAACCCACTCTGGTATTCTTGCTGGGAAATCCATGGATAGAGGAGCCTGGCAGGCTACAGTCCATGAGCTTGCAAAAGAGTCAGATAAGACTTAGCAATGAAACAACATTCATTATGGAATGTACTCAAAATAACCAGGGTTTAATCTTGCCTGTACTATTCATCACATTCCCCAAATTAAGGAGAGAATACTCTTGACTCATAACTCCATATTCTCAGCAAAGTACTGTGACTTTAATAAGGGCAATTTTATCATTAAATATAATATTGGCATGAAACGGCAAGAGTAGTCTTTGTAACTTGTTTCTCTGATAGAAATAGATAGGTACTCTGGGCCTGCACATCTGGTACCCTCAGTGAAGAATTAAATTTTGGTTCTTAATTATCTCAATACCTATCATTAACAATTGTGTGAGAGTTAAAAGACTGTAACTTTTCTTTTTTCAAAGTTAGAATTTTCTTCCTCAACTTCTGAGTACATGTTTTCTATCTCATTAACTTATCTCATGTATTTGGATATGAGAAGAGATCACCTACATATTCATAAACTGTGTTTTGTGTTTATTTCTACAGATGAGTACTGTAAAATGACTTAATGAATACTATAAATGACTTAAGATGTATATTAATAGAAATACAAAAAAATAGGAAATAAATGTTATGCTTATTTTCTTTACCTTATTTTGCAGGTCTTTCCTATCTTCACAGGTTGTCAGAACAATTGGTAGTAAAGCTGGTGGGTCAGTATGGACAGCCACTGTCTCGTTCATTACCATAAAAACTGATAGGGACTGCCCTGCCACTGGACCTTACAAATATATAAATATTTTATACCCATATTCATCTTTATGGGTGAAATCCCTTGCCTAGGAATCTTAATTGTTCTTCTGGTTATAATTCCATGTTTGGAGGTAATATTCTTTCTGTGTAAAACTGATTATCAATTTTTTTTTCTTTTTACTATGGCTGCAGTCCAGCATGCCTATATAGACAACATTAAGTATTGAACAACAGTTAGAAAAATAAATAGAAATATAGGTATTGACCAACGTCATGCTAAGCCAAGAGCAGTTTTTTTTTTTTCTTTGTATTGATCTGAGAGATTGAACATTTGGATTATGATGTAGCCTTTGACTTTTGGCTCTAAGCTCACAGAGCAAATTCATCTTCTATGTGAGGGGTATTCAAACTGGAGTTTGACCCACTTCAGAGCTGGCCACCAGGTGGCAGATAAAACAGTTCTCATGTTAAGAGCTGGAAAAAAAAAATGGAGCTAATTTCTTGAATCATATGTTGATACTCAAGAACTACTAGGATCAAAATCTTGGGATATTATTTAGTTTTACTTTGGTTTTTGTGTGTAGATGTTCATAAAACCAGATATTTGGAACACTGATACCACCTGCACATTTCATATTGTTATTTGAATGCACATACTCAAGTTTCAGAAGGGGATTTTTGTTTTGTTTTGTTTTAATCATGCCAGGTTGCTGATTAGTTGATTGATGAGTTAGAGCAAAATCAAACATGGGTATGTCTTCGTTGACTACAGGGTAAACCCAAAACAAGAGTGAAAAGGGCCTCAAGTGAGAGGAGTTTAAGGGCATTGCTGAGGGAGAGAGAAAGGATGACAAAATTTTCCATAATTTGGTTCTCCCATCTTTAGTAACAGCCAGTTTTCTCAAACATGAAAATTGTTTCCAAGAAGCAACTTTATTGCTTTTCCTCACAATTAGAGAAAAGCAGGCAGTGGTGTTCAAATGATGCTTGACAGCCTGGGTAACAAGCACCAACCATCTGTGCTATAGCAGCTCTGTTTGTATTTTTAATGTTTACACATACAGCACAGATAATTAAAAATAACTATAATTAAAAATGATTATAACAAATTACTTTTCCCTCAACAGTAATATGTGTCTGTAACTTCTAAGTTACTTACTAAAGTAACCTTATGGAGTCTAACAAGAAAACATTGCAATTTCTTCCTGTTTCTGAAAGTTTACAGACTTGGGGGAGGAGAGAATTTCCCACCCATGAAACTATTTGGTTTAAAGTACTTCACAACTGTTGATAGTATAGGAACTATTTCTGTATCAATAATGCAAGAGAATTTTTTTTTTTCTGTGAAGGGAAGATCAAATGTAGTTTCTTTTTCTAAAAATGTAAAGTTAAATGACTAGGAAGGGTTGAAAAAAACAAACATACCTCCTTGCATAACCCTTCATTAAAGCAATTAATTTTTTTCAAAGTGTTATATGAAATATGAAGAGGAGAATCCCGTTAGGAACAATACTTTTCTCTGCCTTGTTAAGAATCTTTGAATATCTTCCAATTACCTTCTCTAAAGAAGATGCTGGTTAATAACAGAAGTCAAATAGCATTTTCACAGAAAAAGTAGGGAAGCTGACATAATGTTTGTGGAAGGGTTTGAAATTTAGCCAGAAATTAGAGATTAAGCATGTGATCCTTGGAACTAGACCTCCTGGATTCTAATTACATATCCTCCATTTTCAAAGGATGGGTCAATGTTACTCATGCCTCAGTTTTCTCATCTACATCATGTGGACAATAATAACATATCTCAACTTGTAGTGGCAAAGGTAAGGTTGATACACATAGATGCTTGAAACATTATATGTATGCAGTAAATTTAAAAATAAATATTAATAACTACTTATAGTTGGCCACCTGTGAGAAGTTTATGGCTACATGCCTTTAAGTTGTGTGGCTCAGCTAGTAAAGAATCTGCCTGCAATGCAGGAGACCTGGGTTCGATCCCTGGGGTGGGAAGATCCCCTGGAGGAGGCCACGGCAACCCACTCCAGTATTCTTGCTTGGACAGAGGAGCCTGGCAGGCTACAGTCCATGGGGTCACAAAGAGTCAGATACAACTGAGTGACTAAGCACAGCACAGTGTCATGCTTTCTTGATTTTTTGGATTCCTTGAAGTCTTGCTTTGCTTTCTTCACAAAGAAGAAGATACTTTCTCTAGTCTTTACTGACTGGCTTCACTAAAGTGAGCTCACAGAGCAAATTCATCCTCTATGTGAGGGGTATTCAAACTGGAGTTTGACCCACTTCAGAGCTGGCCACCAGGTGGCAGATCTGATGGGTGGTACCCATCAGAGTCATGGCTAGGGATTATGAGGCTCTCAGATTTTTTTTTTCCCATTGGATGTACAGACTCCACACCTTTTGTTCCCTTAAGGGGGAAATTCTTAAGATTGTTTGCCTTCTCATAATTTTGCAAAGCATGGCTGGGTGTTGAAAATCTCGTTTGTTTTCCCTATGGTAGTGCCCTGAAATATTCTAATTTGCATGCCATCTCTCAATCCTGCAAAGTCATCTGCAAAGGCTCACACTTGCCATTGGTGGGGGAAGTGCATGGGAAGAGGGTCAAAGTGGGGGTGAGATTGTCAGAGCTTTGAGGCGTCCACAAACCAGAGGTCTGCAGGCAGCATCCCAATTGGCTTGTGGGCAGGTTCCCTGATGGAGTTCATGAGACAAGTATTAAAATCAATGGCCCTTTGTTGAGTTCCAAATTGTTATGTCTGAAATATTCACTTCTCTGCTCTCAGCCTCTCTCAAGCATTTAACTGTGCCAATCACCTGAGTATTCTGAGTGAGGTGAGAAAATATTGAACCTCTCAGGCTGCAACCTATACAGCGAGGGAAACCTGGCACTCACTCACTACATTCTTGCTTTTCCCTGTGGAAGAAGTCGTGGGCTGAGGGAGTCTGTCTTGGCACTGAATTGTGCTGCCTTGGGGGAAGGATGACACAGGTAAATTGATACTTTTCTTCTTAATCCTCTTCAACGCGTTCTCAGAATTTTTGTTCTAGTGGTATGCTGGAACATCTCTACATACTCCTGGGCTCCTACAAAATTACCCTTTTCTATGTATAAATGTTAAAATTTGATGTTAAGTGGGATGATGGTGACAGAAAACTCCTATTCTGCCATTTAGCTGATGTCACTTCAATAATATTTTAAAGTCAATATCTTATTAGGGAACTGATGCTCCTAGAGATCTTGTAGAAGGAGAAACAATCCTGTTTTTATTTTAGGAAATATCATACTATTGATTATATTGGCTCAAGTTACCTTTGAGTGTGTGTAGATCTCTTCTGCTCCTGTAAGCATTTCTTAGAATTTCCAGAGAATCCCCCATGTGCTTAGGAAGTCTGCTTTGGTATTCACACTGTGGTGCCTGACAATGACCATCACATTCCTGCCAGGATCAGGAGGAACTGTCTTTCTTTGCTACTACTCTACAGTTCCATTAGTCATAACAATTTGTTATCAGGAACAAATCTGACCCTTGAAGATTTCAAAATTATGTTTGTACTTCAACCTAGAACTAAGACATGATATGAAAGCTGAGGACAGATTCAAATAATAGCAACTCCATTTTTCTCAGGGTTCCAATTCTTTCCAATAGTTGAAAGTTTCTTATCTACCTATTCAAATTCAGCACAGCAACTTCTGCTTTTTCTAAGGAAACATTCTTTCCTTGGAGGATAGCTTCCTTTGCAAATAGGTTTCTGTCAGAGTACTCCACTGTCTGCAAAGCATGCCTATACATGTCCAAACTCCATTAGAAGTCATACTTAAGTGCTTTTCCAGAAGCCTTCTTAATCTCTATAAATCAGTTTCCTTTAGATCAGTCCACACAAGATGCCCAGATATGCTACTTAACTATATTAATATTTAAGTAATATAATAATTTTTTTAACTAGAGAAATAGAAAATATTTTGTCTGAAGATATAAGGGTTATTTAGTTGTCTTCTGATGTCTTCTCTGGTGGCATCAGTGCTAAAGAATCCACTTGTCAAAGCAGGAGGTGTAGGTTTGATCCCTGGTTTCAGAAGATCCCCTGAAGTAGGAAATGGCAACCCACTGCAGTATTCATGCCTGGAGAATCCCATGGACAGAGGAGAATCCCATGGACAGAGGAGAATGGTAGGCTACAGTCCATAGGGTTGCAAAGAGTTGGACACAACTTAGTGACTAAACAACAACAACAATAACAACAGTACCGAGTTGTCTTCTGAAGGGCCTACTGTCTCCCGGGTTCCTTGGTGTTAGACTGGGACACTCCATCAGTCTCAGCAGAATGTGGTCCTCCATTGCTCCAGCCACCATTTTCCTCAGGCAGCCAAGAGGGCAGCTCAGCCGGAAGACCTTGAAAAGGTGTTAACAGAAAAGGATCAGCAGCAGACTGCCACAGCTCAAGGCCCACAGCACAGCCAACAACTCCTTCAGAGTCTCATAGGAGGCTTTAAACCAAGATACTGGTGGCTTCTTGAACTTTAGGGGCTCTGTGAACACCAGGTAAATGTTCCTTAGGGAACTCATCGTGTCTTTAGGTTTTAAATGTGTTCTGGTTACAGATACTCTGCCTTTAATATTTTTTGACTAATGCAGACTCAAGCAACTTCACAAAAAAGTTCTACAGTAGTCCTCTCTTATCACTGGCTTCTCTTTTTGCAATTTCAGTTATCCATGTTAACTGTGGTTGATATTAAATGGAAAGTTCCAGAAATAAGCAACTCATAAGTTTTAAACTGAGACCTCTTCTTAGCAGCATGAAGATATCTTTTGCCATCCTGCTCCATCCTTCCCCTGAAGGTGAACCATACCTCTGCTCAGCATATCATACCCTTTAGTCATTTAGTAGCTGTCTGGGTTATCAGATTGGCTAATGCAGTATTGTAGTGCTTGTGTTCAAGTAACCTTTATTTTACTTAATAATGACCCTGAAGTATAAGAATAGTGATGCTGTCAATTCAGATGCTGTCAATTCAAAAGCTGTGAAGTGCCTACTTTAAGTGAAAAAGTGAAAGTTTTCAACTTAATGAGAAAAAATATATGCTAAGTTTGCTAAGATCTACCATAAGAATGAATCTTCAATTCATGAAATTATGTGTTAATAGAAGGAAAAAGAAATCCACATTAGTTTTACCATCATATCACAAATTGCAAAAAGTATGGCCAAGTTGCATGATAAATGGTTGAGATGGAAAAGGCATTACATTTTACAGTAAGACATTCTGAGAGACAGAGATTCACATAAGTTTTATTACAGTGTATTACAATAATTGTTCTATTTTTATTACTATTGTTTATATTTTACTATTATAGTTATTGCTGTTAATCTTTGTGCCTAATTTATAAACTAAACTTTATCATATGTATGTACCTATAGGGAAAAATGAAGCATTATGGATTAGCTTCCTGTGTCTACTGGACATCTTGGCACATTTCCCCAAGGATAAGAAGAGACCATTGTAGTTGTTACATTCAGATAATCCTTGATATTTTACCTTTCTTTTACTTTTCTTTTTTTTTTTTCCTACTACTGAACATTTTCTCTTCTCTTTTATTTCCTTGTATAGTCATTGTTGCTCTCAAGCATGACTATTTTTTTAAAAAAACTTTTTATGTTTTAGTGCAGTATAGCCAATTAACAATATTGTGATAGTTTCAGGTGCCCAGCAGAGCAACTCAGTGACACATATACATATATCACTTCTCCCTCCAATTCTCTTCCAGGCAGCCACATAACATTGAGTAGAGCTCCCTGTACTATACATCGAGTAGGCTGCCCTGTACTATACAAGAGGTTCTTGTTGGTTATCTATTTTAAATAAAGTCATGTGTACTTGTCAGTCTCAAACTCCCTAACTATCCCTTCCCCTTCACTTCCAACAATGACTATCTTTATGGGAAAAAATATGTTAAAATCTGAATTGAGAATGTTTTTCTCAGAATAATGTAAGTAGAATAACACTTGAAGTTTCATTTTTAGTGAGTTGTAGTGGTTCTTTTTTTTTTCAGAAATTTAAATAAGTGAGTAAGCTCTTCTCTATCTATTCATCTATCCTTAAATTACGGAATAAATGTATTTAGTATATTTTTATCAAATGTATTTCATGTGCTTGTGCTTAATATCCTTTTAATACTCTTAGGTTAAATGTAAACCCAAATATTTTCACATTTGATACCACTGGTGAAATAATAGCATACAGCAAAGGATAAAGTGAAGTAGTGGATTTAATATTTATTAATGTGTAATGCTAAAAGCTAAGTGGTAAACATTTGAGACTCTTCTCTTACTTTCTTCTAGGAGCTAATTTGCAGAGGTATGGTGGGAGGAGGCTGCTATCAGTCATTCATATGTACCTAAGCATAATGACTTTCATTTTAATGGTAAATATATGGAAACAAGGGCATGGATTACCACAAAAATATGGACAATTTGCAGATTACCATTTTATTTTATAAGAAAATCAAAACACTGAACTGAGAAATTATGCATATTGTATGTTTACACACATTCATAGTAATTAAATGTTGCTTATTAAAATATTAATAATTGAATAAGATTAAAATGAAATATCTACTTTAGGCATGTTAAATTTTTTAATCCTTGTATTATTAAGGAAGTATTATGATAAGAAGAATATTATATTACAGAAATGAAAAGTAAAATTAGAAGAGCAATGTTGTTGTAATGTGTATCATGAACACAAAGCCACACCAAATATTAATACTGTAAAATTCCTGTCCACAAAGGCTAAGGCAAACCTAGGCAAAATCAAGTTTTAAAGCAAGAGAGTTAAATCCTGCTTCTTTGTTTCAAAGAGTACTTCAGAGTGGGCAAGTCTGAATGGTAACTGATAAATTCAGGCTGAGAAGCATGAAAGGCAAGTTCCCAAACTTTAGGGTCACTAAAGTTTTATCTCAGGGCCAAAAGGTTTGTATTTTGATGGAACATGAGTTGAGTTGACATGAAGGCGGGGTCATTGAAGACTGTAAGGTCATGAACAAGTTTGCGATTTTAGAAACTTATTTTCAATGTTGATTTCTGACCTATTGTCAGAGAAACTGTAATCAAGGATCAACATGAGGTTGGAAAGCTATATATGATTAGATACTACTCTCAGGGTAAAATTGATTGGCAAAAGAGTTTTATTGAGAATTCCTTCAAGAGGCCATTTATGAAGCACCAAGTATGTACCAAGATATAGAGTGAATTGCAGATACAACAGTAACTAAAATGTGGATCTGACTCACCCCAGGAAATGAGAGACTGTAATGTACTCGGTGAATGCTATGGTGAAGAATAGTGGAAGGAGATGTGGGAGCATAAAGAGTTATCACTGTACTTGGTCTTAGATGGTCAATCAGGGAAGACTTTCTAGGCGAATAATGTTGAGATTGTACAATTGCATAAAAATTTATCTAGACGGTGGGATTAGTCAAGGTGGAGCCTGTACAAAGGCTTACTAACAGTTTAGTGTGCATGAAGGATGAATCATAGGGAGCTAAAGCACACATGGAAAGATAGATTCTGGGATCTGGAGTCTCCTTTCCATGTCTTTGTGTTGGGGGAGGGAGTTGGTCAAGGAAGACCATTGAGTTTATAAGACACAGAATGATTCTTCCATTAACTTACACTTTCATGGACTAAGGACAGTATTTTGCATTAGCTGATGGAATAATCAGAAGAAGAAATACATACATAACCTGCTTATAAACCTGCTTTAAATACACATAGAAAAAACTTTCCAGTGAAGATGGAGCTCACGTTGGAAAAGCACTTTTCATTTGTTCTCTGAGTGGCATTGTACATGGCTCATCCTGGATCCTTTAGACTCATGGATATTATGAACTTTAGGAATTTTGTGATGGAATTTGTGTCCTAAAAATGATCATTATAAGACTTTGTTACCTTCAGTTCAGTTCAGTTCAGTTGCTCAGTCGAGTCCGACTCATTGCGACCCCATGAATTGCAGCACGCCAGGCCTCCCTGTCTATCACCAACTCCCGGAGTTCACTCAAACTCATGTCCATCGAGTCCGTGATGCCATCCAGCCATCTCATCCTCTGTTGTCCCCTTCCCCTCCTGCCCCCAATCCCTCCCAGCATCAGAGTCTTTTCTGATGAGTCAACTCTTCGCATGAGGTGGCCAAAGTATTGGAGTTTCAGCTTTAGCATCAGTCCTTCCAAAGAACACCCAGGACTGATCTCCTTAAGAATGGACTGGTTGGATCTCCTTGCAGTCCAAGGGACTCTCAAGAGTCTTCTCCAACACCACAGTTCAAAAGCGTCAATTCTTCAGCGCTCAGCTTTCTTCACAGTCCAACTCTCACATCCATACATGACTACTGGAAAAACCATAGCTTTCACTATACGGATCTTTGTTGGCAAAGCAATGGCTCTGCTTTTCAATATGCTATCTAGATTGGTCATAACCTTCCTTCCAACGAGTAAGCATCTTTTAATTTCATGGCTGCAATCACCATCTGCAGTGATTTTGGAGCCCCCCCAAATACATTCTTACACTGTTTCCACATCTATTTCCCATGAAGTAATGGGACTGGATCCCATGATCTTTGTTTTCTGAATGTTGAGCTTTAAGCCAACTTTTTCACTCTCCTCTTTCACTCTCATCAAGAGACTCTTTAGTTCTTCACTTTCTGCCATAAGGGTGGTGTCATCTGCATATTTGAGGTTATTGATATTTCTCCCGGCAAGCTTGATTCCAGTTTGTGCTTCATGCAGCCCAGCGTTTCTCATGATGTACTCTGCATATAAGTTAAATAAGCAGGGTGACAATATACAGCCTTGACGTACTCCTTTTCCTATTTGGAACCAGTCTGTTGTTCCATGTCCAGTTCTAACTTGCTTCCTGACCTGCATACAGGTTTCTCAAGAGGCAGGTCAGGTGGTCTGGTATTCCCATCTCTTTCAGAATTTCCACAGTTTATTGTGATCCACACAGTCAAAGGCTTTGGCATAGTCAATAAAGCAGAAATAGATGTTCCTGGCTTGGAGAACTTTGAGCATTATTTTACTAGCGTGTGAGATGAGTTAGTAGAATCATTTAAAAGAGTCAATGCTTTTATGCTTATTCAGAAAAATCACATGGCTTTATACGCAGACTCTGTAAATAAAAAACAATCTATGCATTAAAAAATGAGCATGTCCTTTTACCAAAAGGAAGCAATCATCATTGTAATTATCATCAAGCAATTATTTTAGTGAGAAGTACATTTGCTTTTCAATTTTATTCCATATTAGAATTTGAGCTGAAAGGGATCTTGGAGACCATATAGACCAACCCACTCATTACTTCACAGCTAAGAAAAGTGTGCTACAGAGAAACTAGAAGCTAAAAGACCTGTCAAAGTTTACATAGTCATAAGTCTTACTCCAGAATTTCAGTGATTGACCACTGATATAAGATTCTTCCCATCACACCCTGGTGCATCCGTATTAGGATTTATCTTATACAAGACTTACATAATAAAAGGTGAGTTTTAAATATTAAATTATAGAATACATTAATGTGTCTTTTGTAGATTTTAAAAAGATAAAAGCAGAGTTGTTAACTTTGTTTTACACGTCAAGAACACCATACTTTTAAAAAGTCACATGTGAGTGTTTCAGAAAAGTGGATCACTTAAGGAAAAGTCTAGTCTCTTTTTCATCAGTCACATGGCTTGCTTTATTATTTCACTTAGACTAAAGTGTGAAATCAGAGTGTTCATTTCTGATTTTACTCATTGTTTTTCACCCTGGCACTAATGCTTGCTAAAGGCTTCTATTTTTTTTTCACAGGCAGTATATTACTCTCTTTCTTTGGGAGATTTTTCTAAAATAGTTCAGAAAAAAATTGTTGTTTTATTTGCATTTTCTGGTTGACCAACTTTTACAAAGATGTATTTAAAATACTCAAATCATGAGTATATATAAATTCTTCATATTATCATTGTAAAAATCATATTAAAGGTAGACTTTATTACCTTTTTTTTTTTTGTAATAAAGGATACAATTTTTCTTTAGTATCTAGGGAGGATTGTTTTCAGGACCACCCTTCACACCTCATCCTATACCAAAATATACAGATGCTCAAGTACTTTATATAAAACAGTACAGCACAGTCAGACCTCTATACCCACAAGTTCCAAATTTCAGGAAACAAATGTGGATTCCCTCAGATACATATAGGTAATTGTATTTACTACTGGCATACAATTGCTATCCTTGAGTTGTTTAGTTAATTGAGAGTTCCACAATTTTCCTTTTTAATTATAATCCTCAAATTTATATTTCCAAAGCTCAAACTTTTGCAGTGGTACCTCGAAATATGCTTTCATATTGAGTGTATTACCTTTCCACATAAAGTGACCTTGAGGTACCCCACAGAGAGGGATCCTGGGAATTCAGGGAATTGCTTCATTGAGATTCAACAACAGTCTTTAAAAATATAACTTCATACCCTCAAAAGGCAAACTAGAGGGTATAATCTGAGAAAGTATTCTCATTTAGAAATAATAAAGGTTTTAGAAAACTGTGCTTTAACATCAAAAGAAAGTGAGAGTGTTAGCTTCTCAGTCATGTCCAACTCTTTGCAACCACATCTATGGACTGAAGCTGGCCAGGCTCCTCTATGCATAGAATTTTCCAGGCAAGAATAATGGGGTGGTAGCCATTCCTTGCTCCAGAGGATCTTTCCGACCCAGGCATAAAACTGGGGTCTCCTGCATTGTAAACAGATTCTTTACCACCTGAGCCACCAGGGAAGCAATATCAAAAATAATGCAAAGAGACATGGTCTTCTTCCAAAAAAAGACTGAAACAAAGGCAGAGCAGATAATACAGTAGACTGAAGAGTTTAGATTGTAGGACAACAGAAACACAATAAAATCTATATGGAAGGCAGAAAGAAAGGACCTGATTGTCCAGAAATTAGTAAGAATTGGCAAGATGAGAATAGTGGGGTATTTATGTAACAGAAGTAGCAGCTTGTGAAAAGACTTAAAAACCACGGGTGGGGATGTGGCCTAATGAAGAACCAAAATGAATGCTATGGAAAGGATACAGAATTCTAGGAAGGGCGGCCAGAGATAAGAAGTAAGCAGAATCAGTTCTTGAAGGCCCTAATATGCATTTTTAAGAAATTTATACATTATCCTAAGGGGAAAGTAGAGCAATTGAAGAGATTTCTTTATTATAGGATTGACACAATGACTCTTATATTAGAAAGATTACTCTAGATGCAATGTGGAAAACAGACTATGCCTGGAGGCATAGGCATCAGCTAAAAAGCACCTATTTTAATCCACAACAGACAGGATGGTGGCTTGGACAAGGTTAATGCTGATGGAGCTGGAGTAAAGTGATTGGATTCAAGAGATATTAAAGTGATAAACTAATAAAACAAAATAGATGACTGAATGTGGCAGAAGGGGAAAGCGAATAAAGCAAGGGCAAGACTTCAGCTTTTACATTAGGTGTGTGCTGTGCTCAGTAGCTTCAGTCCTGTCTGACTCTTTGCAACACCATGGACCAGAGCCCGCCAGGCTCCTCTGTCCCTGGAGTTTCCTGGCAAGAATACTGGAGTGGGCTGCCGTTGCCTTCCCCAGGGGATCTTCCAAACCCAGGTACAGAACCCGAGTCTCCTGTGTCTCCTGAATTGCAGATGGATTCTTTACCACTGAGCCCCATGGGAAGCCCAGAGTTTTACATTAGGTAGTAGGGTAAATGGCAATGTATTTAGTAAGAGGGGAAATGTAGAATAGAAGGAGGCCTGATCTTTTGGAAAACATGGTGACATCAGTCCTTTCATGTTATGTCTGAAGAATACTTATGACAAATATATGTATGATTGCTAAGCGGCAATATTGAATAGCAGTTGGATATATGGTTCTGGAGCACAAAAGAAATTCCTAGGATAGAAATATAGGTCTTGAAATTTAGGGAGGATACATATATATTGTGTAGGAGGTTTCAGAAAATCTTTGTGGTGATCAAGAACAAAAGTTGGCTTGAGAAACAAGGGGTTTACCCTCCTGGGCTGAAAAGCATAAATTTCTAGTGGCAAGATCTACCACTTGCCACTAGAAAGCAAGGATGATTTGCTTTCTCCTGAAGCTGCCATCTTTTGTGATAGAGGTACAAAGATTGTGGCCAATCCAACTGATAATCCCTTTAAGATAAATTCCATCTTTGTGGAATTCCTCTTTCTTAGACATAACTTTGCTTAACTTTTTCTAATGCAGGACTGACTGGCATTTGCACTTCACTTAACAATTTGTATTTTCGTATACCTCCTCTCATTTGATTGCCAATAGAGCAAAATGGCTTATTATTAAATTTCCACATGATAGGTGAGAAAATGAAGACTCAGGGGTTGAAATGTGGTAAGGAATCCACATAGCCTTTCTGACTATCAAGGCTGTGCTGTGGACCATGGGCATGAAGCATTCAGACTATATTCTGTTTATAATTGAAAGTAGAATTTACCAGAGTATAAGCTGAAGAGACAAAGACAACTCCTTACCTCTGCAGAAGGCTGCCTAGCTTGCACACAAATGAGAGAATGGAATTTTCTATGAAATCTGACAAATAACAAGGTTAGATGCAATACATAAAATATATATTATATCTTAAAAGAAATCAATCCTTGGTTCACAGCTCAAAATAGCATCTTTTTTTTTTTTTTTTTCCTGGTGCAGCAGAGGATGCTCTGGTATTATATCAAGCAACATTTAGTGAGCGAAAGTAACTGAATGCAATATATTTACCGACAATAGTGCCAGGGCTTTTTAAGGCACAGTATTGATTTACTTCTTTCAAAACCAAAGTGACAGCACAGAGGGGAAAAAAATCACATGATTCAGGGAAGATATCTGAGGATATAAAAGTGGCAAACACAAATCCATTAGTTTTAAACTGGGTCAAAAGACAAACCAGAAAACTGTGAACTAGTGAATCAGTGAATTCAACATCTATTATAGGAGAAATACAGGATATTATATAATGGAGAATATAAGAGGAAAGAAGTCAGGAAAGCAGTTGGAACAAGAATAACTTTGTGCATCTAAAGTCAAGTGAGTAAGTATAAATGTTTTCCTCTTACCTGTAGGAATAAATTATATCTTTTGGTGTTTAATAGTCATCAGTCATATATATTTATTACTGGTTTTGTAGAATATTTATGAAGCTATTCTTAGAGTTTACTTATCATTGGAGAGCTCATTTAAATAAAGCAGGATCTGATTTAGTCATCTCTGGACCTGAGTAGCTCAGTTGGTCAGATAACGCTACCCCCTGAGATCCTGATTTGCCTTGCTCCTATTGGTTAGAAAACTCTGCCTTCAGGTTTGACTTAACAGGATAGTAAGCCCTCACACGTTAGCAAAGTAATGATCAAAATTCTCCAACCTAGGCTTCAATAGTACATCAACTGAGAACTTCCAGATATTCAAGCTGGATTTAGAAAAGGAAGAGGAACCAGAGATCAAATTGCCAACATCTGTTAGGTCATAAAAAAGCAAGAGAATTCCAGAAAAATATCCATTTCTGCTTCATTGACTACACTAGAGCGATTGACTGTGTGGATCATAACAAATTGTGCAAAATTCTTAAAGAGATGGGATTACCAGACCACCTGACCTGCCTTCTGAGAAATCTGTATGTACGTCAAGAAGCAACAGTTAGAACTGGATATGGAACAATGGACTGGTTCCAAACTGGGTAAGGAGTATGTCAAAGCTGTGTACTGTCACTCTGGTTATTTAACTTACATGCAGAGTACATCATGTGAAATGCTGGGCTGGATGAAGCACAAGCTGGAATCAAGATTGCCGGGAGAAATATCAGTAACCTCAGATATGCAGATGACACCACTCTTAGGGCAGAAAATGAAGAGGAACTAAAGAGACTCTTGGTGAAAGTGAAAGAGGAGAGTGAAAAGGCTAGCTTAAAACTCAACATTCAAAAAACTAAGATCATGGCATCTGGTCCCATCACTTCATGGCAAATAAATGGGGAAACAATGGAAACAGTAACAGACTTTAGTTTTGGGGGCTCCAAAATCAGTGCAGATGGTGATTGCAGCCATGCAATTAAAAGACACTTGCTCCTTGGAAGAAAAGCTATGACCAACCTAGACAGCATATTAAAAAGCAGAGACATTACTTTGCCAGCAAAGGTCTATCTAGTCAAAGCTATGGTTTTTCCAGTAGTCAGGTATGGATATGAGAGTTGGACCACAAAGAAAGCTGAGCACCAAAGAATTGTTGCTTTTGAACTGTGGTGTTGAAGAAAACTCCTGAGAGTCCCTTGGACAGCAAGGAGATCAAACCAGATAAACCTAAAGGAAATCAGTTTTGAATATTCATTGGAAGGATTGATGCTGAAGCTGAAGGTCCAATTTTTGGCCACCTGATGTGAAGAACTGACTTATTGGAAAAGACTCTGATGCTGGGGAAGACTGAACGCAGGAAGAGAAGGGGATGACAGAGGATGAAATGGTCGGATGGCATCATGGACTCGATGGACATTAGTCTGAGCAAACTCCGGGAATTGGTGATGGACAGGGAAGCCTGGCAAGCTGCAGTCCATGGGGTCACAAAGAGTCAAACATAGGACTGAGTGACTGAACTGAAGCCCTGAGCTGCTGGCAGCTTAGTGTAGCTAATGTCAGAAGAGCTTTGTTTTGCTCAACTCACAGTTTACTTGGCCAAATTCTTAGTGACCACAATATCAGAGGAAATAGGTGCAAGAGAGCATGCTAAGTTGCTTCAGTCGTGTCTGGCTGTTTGCAACCCTATGCACTCGAGCTCACCAGGCTTCTCTGTCCATGAGGTTTTCCAGGCAAGAATACTGGAGGGGGTTGCCATGCCTTCCCAGGGATATCAGAGTAGCTGAGTCATTCCTGGGCATGAAGGACTGACAAATATTGAAGTTAGATCTATGCTACATCC
Source organism: Oryx dammah (assembly GCF_014754425.2). Classification (NCBI taxonomy): domain Eukaryota; kingdom Metazoa; phylum Chordata; class Mammalia; order Artiodactyla; family Bovidae; genus Oryx; species Oryx dammah. Next base: position 26,007,941 of record NW_024070213.1, read on the forward strand.
TACTTAACCTCCATTTAGGCACTTAGACTAGGCTACCCTGTTTGTTGCTCTGTTGTCATAGCGATGTACCACTCTAAGCCATGAACGAACAAGGTAATCTTGCAAAAAAAATGGTATGTTTTTTAGTACTAGAAGTGGAAAGAGCTTTTCACATTGTTTACTAAATTACACTTTTTGTTTACAAAATGTGCCAACAATGTAGAGTTGGTAGAGTTGAATTCAATAGTTTTTTTCCCCTTTGTCACATTTAAAAGTTACCACTTTTTTTTTTCTTTGTTGGTTCTTTGACAGACTCTAATATTAGACTTTTACTAGCTAATAGTTCTCAAAAGCAGTGATTTTCAAAGTGTTCCAAGACCACCTGCTTCTTAAAACACACCTACGTTAATCTTGGGTTAGGCTTCCCAGTTGGCACCAGTGGTAAAAAAAAAAAAAAATTCATCTGCAATGCAGGAGACATGGGTTCCTATCCTTGGTCAGGGAAAGATCTGGAGAAGGAATTGGCAACCCACTCCAGTATCCTTGCCTGGAAAATTTCATGGACAGAGGAGCCTCGCAGGCTATAGTCCATGGTATTGCAAAGAGTTGGACATACTGAGCACACAAGCACACACCCTAACCTCATCCTAGATTTTCTAAATCAGAATCTCTAAAAATATAACACTGAAATCTGTGTTTAAAAAGAGAATTGGAGGACTTTCAAAAATATTAAGAGTAATATCCATAAACAGAAGTACATGTTTCAAAACTATACAGTGTGCTGAATTTTCACAATCTGAATGCCACCAGGTAACCAGCCCTCAATCAAGAAACAGAATATGACCAGCACTTCTCTATGCTGAACAGGATATAGTCAGAAATCTCTTGAGTAGCCCTTCTTGTCCCTGCCCTCTACCAAGGATAACATTACTCTTATTTCTAAAAGCATGGCTAAGCATCACCTGTTTTTGTAATTTAAATGAATTGAATCAAACACTATGTACTCTAATGTGACTGGCTTTTTAACTTAACATTATATTTGTAAAAATTCATCTCCATGGTTGCCTACAGTTGTAGCACATTCTTCTTCATTGTTGAATGTAATTATTTTGTGAATATACCATGATTTATGTATTCATTCAGCTGTTGATAGGCAGTTGGCTAGTTTTGCAGTTTCAGATTACTTTGAATAGCATTGCTTGAACACTTTTTTTTTTTTTTTGCAGTACATATGTTTGCACTTCAACAGAAGTGCAAACATGTTGTTGCTGTTGTTTAGTCACTCAGTTGTCTCCCTAGATAAGTTACTATAGTGAATTATATTAATAGAGTTTCTAATACTGAACTATCCTTGCATTCCTAAACTGTTTATATTAAAATATTTGTATTTAGCTGTTGAATTATATTTGATTATATCTTATTGAGAATTATTGCATCAATATTCATGAGTGGGAATAGTCTGTAAATCTGTTTAATGCCATCTTTCTCAGACTTAAGGAGGGATGCTAAAATTTTTACAGAAATATTCACAAATTTGCATGACATCCATGAAGGGGAGACAGGCTAATATTTTTCAGTATTGTTCTATTTTAGTATGTTTACCCCTGCAGTGAACATATGTCCATTAAGTCCTTAATTTTAGGAAGTAAGGTATTCACTTTATTCTTTTATGGCTTTGGGTTTTAAATCTTGGGTTTTTTTTTTTTTTCAACTATGGTTTATTTTCCTTTTTCTATATCTTCATCCTTGAAGATCTCATCATCTTCATCTTTTCTTTTTTAATCTTCCATATCCTCATCATTGTCTATTCACTTCTATATATCCAATGCCTTAAAGACCTTCTGACTTATAGTAGACATCTGATAAGTATTCATCAAATTAATGGGGAGCTGAAGGAATAAATTTTTTCTATCATATTTAGCAGATTGGTATTAAGGGTGTTCATTTCCTTTGAAGTTTGTAAATTTTTTTCTTGTGAGCTTGGCAGACCTTCTGTGGAATTTCAATATAAACCATGATAGAAGATATTTGCTTTCTCAGGGATCTAGAATTTCCAATATCTTCAAACAGTTTATGTTAATTTCCTAGATTGTGTCTCTATTATCATGTATACTGTATATATTTAGACTACATGTTTGAGCATGCAATAAGCCTGTTGTAGTTTAATCACTTGGAGAAGGCAATGGTACCCAACTCTAGCACTTTTGCCTGGAAAATCCCATGGACGGAGGAGCCTGGTAGGCTACAGTCCATGGGGTCGTGAAGAGTCAGACACGACTGAGCGACTTCACTTTCACTTTTCACTTTCATGCACTGGAGAAGGAAATGGCAACCCACTCCAGTGTTTTTGCCTGGAGAATCCCAGGGATGGGGGAGCCTGGTGGGGTGCCATCTCTGGGGTTGCACAGAGTCGGACACGACTGAAGCGACTTAGCAAAGCAGAGCAGAGTTTAATTGCTAAGTCATGTTCCACTCTTTTCTGACCCTATGGACTAAAGCACCCCCAGGCTCCTCTGTCCACAGGATTTTCCAGGCAAGAATACTGGAGTGTATTGCCAGTTCCTTTTCCATGAGATCTTCCCCACCCAGGGATCGAACTCTCCTCTGATTGAATCACTGAGCCACGTGGAAGATACTCTATTTATTAACGGTGATCTTTCTATTCTTTTATCTTAGATATGTAACATAGTTTTAACACTTCTCCAGGACAGTAGACAGCATATTATGTATATAATTTAATGTCTAGGGCAGTACTTTTAAGGATCTGAGCTTCATCCAGGTGACTTTGTAGGGATAGGAGGCCACATCTATCCAGACAACAGTGTTAGATTTTAGCCTTGCAGATTTAATGAAATACCCATGAACCACATTAAAACACTTTGAGTTTGTTGGGTTTTGTGTTTTCTCTTTTTTGCTTGCCCTTGAAAATTCATTTAATTTTATTTTTATGTTTGATTGCATATTTAACAACATTTTGAATTTTTTTTTTTTTCAGTTTTTCTTCATGCAAGGAAATACGATATCTTTTTATCAGTTTGGTCTTCTGGATTCCTGGTAATTTATTTCCTGGTGATTCTCATGTTCACTTAAAATTTACAACCATTGATGAGGGTAACAATGGCTTAATAATGTTAATCTCATTCTATTTATAACATATGATGTGGCATATGGCATTTCTTTGAATTTCCATATGTTCCTTAAGGCAGAGAACTTTTAGCATTTTGATATCCTTCCCTGTAGAATCAGCCTGCAATGCAGGAGACATGGGTTCCATCCCTGGGTCAGGATGATCCCCTGGAGAAGGGAATGGCAACCCACTCCAGTATTCTTGCCTGGAGAATTCCATGGACAGAGGAGTCTGGTGGGTTATAGTCCATGGGTTCACAAAGAGTTGGACACAACTGAGTGACTAACATTTTCACTTCAGCACATCAGCAAGCTAAATGACACACCCAGAGGCACCATGACGATTTCAAGGCTGATCATCAAAGATCAAAAAGTGGACAGTGGCCTAATTCCTGGAAGTCTATACCCCTTCCCCAAAATAGTTGGAATAATCCTTCCACTCATTAGCCTATGAAATTGTCCAGCCCATAAAAACTAACCACACCACATTTCAAGCCCACAGAGGCCTCAGTGACAGCCCACTCTCTGTGGAGTGTGTTTCTCTTAACAAATCCACCTCTTACCTATCACTTTGTCTCTCTCTGAATTTTTTGTGAAGAGACATAAAGAACCTGAACTTCAGTAGGTCTTGAATCCAGGCCTGTAATCTCAGTAGTAAGACTGTGAGTTTTGGCTGGACTTGAGTCCTGGCCATGTGGATTCAAGTCCCAATCTCAGGTAAACGATTTCAGTTTCTCAGAAGTCAAAGAAAGCTATAATTTCAATAAGAGATAGTGGTAAATAGAGTTGAATGCTACACATAATTCAGATTTTACAATGATAGAAAATGTCTATAGCATTTGAAATACGAAGACCATTGACCACTGTTGACTTTAGCAATAGTTGTCATGGTGGAGGCAAAAGTCAGACTGATTGGAGTTAGAAAGCAAAAGGGAAGTACATGAGCAGAAGCAATGAGGGATACTTACACCTTAGAAATAGTCAGCCATGAAGGAAAAGAGAAAAGTTGTCAGGTAGCCAGAATTGATCACTAGGATGAAGGGAGATTTATTTAACTTTATTATAGAAGAGACAAGATCATGTTTATAATTCTGAGAGGCCATAGAACAGGAATACAGTTTATTATGGAGAGAAATGAGATCATTTGTGAAGTGATTGGCTGAGGGGGCAATAGAGATTTAGGATAACCTTTAAATTAAGAAGGGCTTCCCTGGTAGCTCAGCTGGTAAAGAATCCACCTGCAATGCAGGAGACCCCAGTTCGATTTCTGGGTTGGGAAGATCCCATGGAGAAGGGATAGGCTACCCATTCCAGTATTCTTGGGCTTCCATGTTGATTCAGACAGTAAAGAATCTGCCTGCGATATGGGAGACCAGGGTTTTGTTTGATCCCTGAGGTGAGAAGATCCCCAGGAGAAGGGAATGGCTACCCACTCCAGTATTTTTGCCTAGAGAATTCCACAGACAGAAGAGACTGGCAGGCTTCAGTCCATGGGGTTGCAAAGAGTCTGACATGACTGAGCGCCTGAGCACAGCACAGCACAGCTACAGGCCTAGGTTAAGACTCAGCACTTCCACTGCAAGGAAATGGGTTTGATCCCTGATCAGGGAATGAGATGCCACATGTCTCGAGGTGCAGCCAAAAAACTAAGAAACAAAAAACCTTGATTTTATTAGAGTGCCAGTGTACTCCACTGTAGGGCCGTCAGTCTAGTCATTATTAAGTTAATTGTAGGAATATCTCCTTTTCTTAAAAAAAAATTTTTTTTTTTTCAGTGCTGGTCAAAGAAGCAAAAAAGTTAGGTCTTCTAGGGAGCTTCTAAGTAAGTTTTCCCTTTTCTGATAAAAATAAGAAACTTGACAAAAGATCCTTTTTGCTACCACCCTGATTCCTGACATCAAATATGACTGTTTTACACTTGCCCTATGGAAGCCACTCTGAGACTATGAGGCAAGAGTACAAAGACAAACAAAAATGCAACAAAAAGAGAATGACAGAATTGAAGGATGGATAGAGCTAGGTTCTTCCATAATTATTTGTTAAGCCCCTGCCCTAGACCTGTTAGCTATGCTTTATGTTATTTACAGCCAACAGATAACTCATTCAAGTCACAGAAATTTTCCTCTCAACAGTGGTTTGCCACTGTCCATGCAATTTTTCAGTCAATTTGAAAGTGTATCAAATTCTAAGTAATATGTCTATATCATGGGACTCTCAATGTTTTATAAACTGTCTCAAAAAAAAAAAAAAAAGAAACAGATTTCCACTTCCATAGAGTAATAAAATTATAGTACATTTCATAATTAGTAATTATCATTAAGGAAGATACTAGAATTGTTGTCCTTCATATTAGCTCACTTTCCATTACTAACATGGATGAGATTTGATAAATATTAGTTCAATAAATCAATCAAAAGTAACACATTCAGTTCAGACATCCTCTGAAGAGCTTTACTTTATTCTTCAAGATGAATGAATTCTAGTTCAGCTGTTGCTGGATGCTATTTTCACCCATTTTATGAAAATTATTTTTTCTTTTGCTACCTTGTAGTTATCAACATATATGCTGTCTTCTGCTAGTACAGTCCAGGATACTAAGTGCCAGCAAAATAGATATAAGCAGAATAATGTAGACAACTTTCAAGTCATGTCTTTATGTAGGAAATTGCATGCATTCCACTTCCTCTCATTCTCCTTTCTTATGGACTGGAACACTTTGACCCTGTAAAGAGTAGGAAGAAAAAAAAAAAAAAACTTAAAAGATTTGAATCTTGAATAACCTCATGGAACACTATAGCCTATTTTCCCCCTATTTTTTTTTTTTAATCTATCATTCCAATGTCTAGTCATTAAGTTTTCAGGTCTCTTCTAAACTCAGATGTCATCTGATGAAAAGTAAAAGACAAAGGAGTGTGTAGAGAAATCCTTAAAAGTTGAGTGTCTTCCCCAAGGAAATTGTATTAAACTGGAAGTGACTAGGTTATAAACCTGAAGTGATGGTGATGTTTATCTACACACCAACACAAATGGAGGTTCCAGATGAATTAAATTCAGTATGGTGAAAAAAATTTTATGTACATCAGGAGTTATGACTGTAGACTTTAAAATAAATTACCATACAGTAGATAATTTATTAAATTACAAGAATGTTTCAGTATTGCATTTTATGTGTGGGAAAGAGGGGAAGACAAGACCTTGTTACACAGGGAGTGTTAGTAAGAGAAAACAGAATGTGAACGAGCAAGTGACATTCATTTCGAAAAGTGTTCATCATTAAAAAATGTGAATAAATTGCTCATGTGTGTGCTCAGTGGTTTCCAACATTTTTGCAACCCCATGGACTGTAGGCTCCTCTGTCCATGGGATTTCCCTGGCAAGAATCCTGGAGGAGGTTGCAATTTCCAGTTCCAGGGACCTTCCAGACCCAAAGATCAAAACTGGATCTCTTAGGTCTCCTGCACTGGCAGGCAGATTCTTTACCACTGCACCACCTAGGGAGACACGTAATAGGGAGACATAAATCAAATCTAGGAAAACTGAAGCATTTTAAATATCTAATTACTTGAAATACTTCTAATAACACTTCACTGGTTAAAAAAAAAAAGATGTTTAAATTCTAGGTATCATCTTATTAGAGAAGAAAGTTCAAGGAGCCTCAAAATTTGGAGACTATCTTGGCGCTATATGAAAGAAAAAAATTATATTGTGACTTTGACACTTACATTTATCTAATTGCTTTTTTAATAGCAAATAATCATGTTTTAATACAATAAAGAAGTTCTGTGTCAAATATATTTCTTTAGAAAGGAGACCAAGCACATGTCTATAAACAAGGCTGCTTTAATACCTATCTTTGGAGTCTAATAGGAGCTGTGCTAAAATGAAGTTTCCTCTTGAAGGATGATCATGACAGAGACCAGATTCAAGAATGCTGAAACATAGCATAGCCAGAAAATTTCTGCTTTGCCTACCTGAGCTTGGAACTCTGAAATTTTGCTGGGCATAACAGAAGATATGTTGCTTAGTTGTCACACTTCAAATGCAAACCAATAACTGTCATTCAAGTATTAATATCTCTTAGCTACTGGATAAGTTTTATAAAGGATCTAGAGATGATTATAACTGAGCAACTTCCCTTTCACTTTTCACTTTCATGCATTGGAGAAGAAAATGGCAACCCACTCCAGTGTTCTTGCCTGGAGAATCCCAGGGATGGGGGAGCCTGGTGGGCTGCCGTCTGTGGGCTTGCACAGAGTCGGACATGACTGAAGCGACTTAGCAGCAGAGATGATTATATCCACTTAGTTCTTCCCTTGTTTATGTTAAATAGGGGATGGATAAAGGAGGAAAGGGAACATGAATGTTGCATAAAGTAACAATGAGAGAAATAGCATGCACAGATTGTGACACTTTACTTGGGAGAAAAAAAAAAAACCCAAATTAATTTTGTTCTATTTCTTCTAAACCATCTGAGAGCCTTTCTACATATACCAATACAGACTAAATTAACTGATTGAGTTTATGGAAAGATAGTGGCACATATGTAGATGAAAGCGCAGACGGATATTTATGAAAACCTGGGTTTCTATTTTAAAAAAGGGGAAAGTTGGTTGTTATTTTGAGGTACATTTAGTAATGCACAAATGTAGAAACTTTGAAGAAGATGTCATGTATTCAAACATGCCACTTTTCCTCATAAAGGGAGAAACAATTTAGAGAGGACAACATTGAACAAATAGGCCGTTGTTAATTGCTGGTTTTGTCTGGGACAGCCTGTTGTGTCCCCAGCTGTATGAATCACCTCTGCAATATGTCCCATTTGTTTGCATACGGACTCTGAGCCTATCTGGGGGTGGGGAACTGTGTAGAGAAAAACCTGTTACTTTGTTACCCCTAGAACCAGATTGTTTCAAGTCTGTGTGTGCATATTTTATTTCAGAGCCTTTCCTTAAATCTTGGCTTTCTGTCTTTCTTGTGTATCTCTCCCCATCCTAAAAGAATAAACTAGTTTGGGACCAAAAATAAAATCCGTGTTATTAATAAATCAAATTCTGTAAGTCCCATCTGTTTTTTTTTTCCCCTTAAAATTGCCTGTTGAAGATAGAAAATACATTGGCCTTTTATATCATTTGCAAGCACATCTAAACTTCTCTATAAAAATGCAGCTTCCATAATGCACTTCCATTTGTCAGTATGTGATTATAATTTTCCATTTTATGGGCATGCAATCTGTGTCTATATTTACATATAGAAAGTTTATGTTAATTACAACTTATACATGTATGGTATACATATATTCATCAAGATAAATGTGTCCTGGGCATTCTTATGAGCATTATTCTGTTAAATTCTTTTGGAGTTGGCATCATTTCAACATTTCAGATATGGAAACTGAAACTTGGAACTTTACAGTGAATTATTCTTTTTTTTTTTTAAGGGAGTTTATTTTTGTGGAGAGCTATGTAGCCCCAGTGTTTATCTGGATAAAGACACCCTGAGACAAAGAGACCAGGCTGGGCTCTGGTGAGTAGTGGAACCATATTTGAATTGAGGACAAGAAAGAGTTAAACTCCTGTTCCTTTGGTTACACCAAGATGCCAACACAGCTCAAGTATGAAATGTTCTATTCTGCCACTCCAATTGGAAAAGAAATGCTTGAAAACATTATTTTTGAAACCAGGAGTCATAATAGAAATTATATATTTTACTAGTTTTTGTTTTGCCAGTTCAGGATGAAGCTTTTAATTTTCTGTTATAAATTTTATCCTTAAAAGTATAATATATATGTTCACAACAGAAATGATGGAACATATCTAAATACACAGAGTTCTGACATTAAGATATAAGCACTCTGAACGTCTTGCCTTACATATTTACAATATTTTTGCAATACATGTGCATGTGTATGCTTTTTCTTTTGGAAAACATGTTCAGAAATATAAACAGTTTGGTTTTTACTATGTGAAAAAGTTTTCATAGCATTTTTATTTCATCATAAGGGTTATACCTGCTATTTTAGCCAATCTTTTATTGTTTAGATTTTAAGTTTGATTTCTCTATTTTATGAACATTTTTCTGATGGTCATTACTCATTCTAACACAGTAATGTTCAGTTCAGTTCAATTCAGTTGCTCAGTCGTGTCCGACTATTTGCAACCCCATGAACTGCAGCACGCCAGGCCTCCCTGTCCATCACCAACTCCCAGAGTTCACTCAGACTCACATCCATCGAGTCCATGATGCCATCCAGCCATCTCATCCTCAGTCGCCCCCTTCTCCTCCTGCCCCCAATCCTTCCCAGCATCAGAGTCTTTTCCAAGGAGTCAACTCTTTGCATGAGGTGGCCAAAGTACTGGAGTTTCAGCTTCAGCATCATTCCCTCCAAAGAAATCCCGGGGCTGATCTCCTTCAGAATGGACTGGTTGGATCTCCTTGCAGTCCAAGGGACTCTCAAGAGTCTTCTCCAGCACCACAGTTCAAAAGCATCAATTCTTCGGCGCTCAGCTTTCTTCACTGTCCAACTCTCACATCCATACATGACCACTGGAAATGTTAGAAAGTGTCTATTCACATATAGCCAGAAGTGCTGGATGTTATAAAGCAATTCACAAATAGCTAAAACTATATTTCATTTTGGTTTTAACTTATATGTGATTGTTTGCTATTAATACTATTTTAACATTTACTTGGCTCTTTCAACCCCTTGGTTGCTTCAATCTATTCTTTTATTCACTTGATTGCATTTGTTCATTTTAGCAATTTGTGTATATTTATTGCTTATTTGACCGCCAGGTTCTCTACTGGAGGACACGTGCTTGGTCCCAGCCCACATACAGCTTACAACTTTGCCAGCCTCGTGAACAACAAACATGAGAAAAAAATCCATTTTTTTTTCTCTTGATTACAGATTTTTATAAATTCCCTGAAAGAAGTGAATGAGATTCTAAATACACCTCACTATATGAATGCAGCTTAACATAATCAATACTTGATTAAAAATGCTTCCTTTGATGACAGAAATGTTTCATTTGAGTTCTGTAGTCATATTTAAGTTATATTTCTTGTCATTATGCTATTTTTCTACTTTTGTTACGTTGTATTTGTTTTGCTTACTGTTTGCGATAATTTGCACAAATTATGTGTTTTGCATAATTAAAATTTGCACAGTGTGTGTTTTGTTTCAGAGGATACACGAATAGCGAGTTGATGACATATGTATAATGTCCTATTTTTAAAACTGTACTCATCCTACTAGTATTCATCATTCTCTTTAGAGAAATTAGAATGATGTATTTTTATTTAATTTCTCATCTATAACTCAGTTTTACCTCTATGTAATTTATTTTTGTTTTACTTTTATTTAAGGCAATATATGTATACCTGTTTATATCTTGGAAATGACATATTTTTTATTTCTAATTGTAAAATGGATTTCTACTCAACTATTATCTATCACATAATATTTTTCAAGTTGACTGCTTTTTACCATATAATTTCTGTCAGTTTTAACCATTTTTCTTTGCAAATTTAGCTCTATATTTAAATACAATCTATGTGTTCTGTAAAAGCTTTTCTGTATTTCCTCATTTTCAATATTAACAACATCAAAAACAAAAATAAGAATTCTGATTAGGCTTACTTTGAATCTGTAAATCAGTTTGATCAATTAACAACTTATTGGTCCTTGAACATGGTGCATTCTTTCCATTTATTTAGATCTTTTAAAATTTTTCCAGTAATATTTTAGTTTCCAATATAAAGATATTAGACATATTTTATAAATATATCCCTATTCACTTTATGATTTCTAATTCAAATATAAATTATACATATAAACATAGCATATATATTTAATTTCAATTTTATTTGTTTCTTGCTACTGTGTTGAAATGAAATTGATTTTTAATATTGACCATGTTTCCTATGACCTTGGTAAACATGGTTATTGATGCCAGTATTACTTTTTACTTTTGTAAGTGTCTACTTAGACAATCATGGCATATGCAAATGTAGTTTTATTTGTTCTATTCCAATCTGTGTAGTTTTTGTTCTTGTCTTAAACATAATGGACAAATTCTTTAAAAGGCAAACTACCAAAATCACATGAAATAGCCTAGATAACCTGAATAGTTTTATATCTATTACAAAGTTAAATTCATAGTTAAAATTTCTTTGGCTAGACCCTGCAGTACAATGTTGCTAGAAAAAGTGAGTGCAGCTATCTTATCCTTGTTCTGTATTTTAGAAAGAAAGCACTGTCTTTAACTAGTAAATATCATATTATTGATAAGTTTATTCCTGATGTCCTTTATCAGAATAAGAACATTTTATTCTATTTCTAAATATGCATAGAAATTTTCTGATCATGAATGAATGTTGAATTCTATCAAATGCTTTTTCTGAATCCATTGAGAAGATTTTTTTTTTCAGCCTGTTAAAAAGGTAAAATAATTAACTTCTTTTCAAATGAACTAACTTTGCATTCTTGGATTAATTCCCATTTGTTTCTGCTGTGAAAAAAAGTGAAAGTGTTAGTTGCTCAGTTGTGCCTGACTCTGTGATCCCATGGACTGGAGGATTCTGTCCATGGAATTCTCCAGGCAAGAATACTAGAATGGGTTGCCATTCTATTCTCCAGGGGATCTTCCCCACCGAGGAATCAAACCTGGGTCTCCTGCATTGTAGGCTATTTCTAGAGTTGATTTAATATGCTGTTAAGTTTGGTTAGGCCAGTATTCAAGAATTATATTGTTTCTATCTGTGTGTATGTGTGTTTGTTTGCATCGCCTTTATTTGGTTATGGTAACAGGTTAAGGTCATCCTTGCCACAGCATGGCAGTCCCCTTCATTTTGAAGTCCAGCAGAATGTTTCTCTAAAGCCTCACTTTTTAAAAAGGACTCATTACTTTAAGTCAGACCCATTCAAGATAACCTCCTTTTTGATTAATTGAAAATCAACTGATTAGCAATTTAACCTTGGGAGCAATATTTTATCATATTTTCACATCCCACACACATTTGGGGGAGGGGATTATACAGGGTGTGTACACAGGGAGCAAGTCTTGAAAGGGCATCATAAAATTCTGCCCATGGTATAAATATCTCATTTACTTTAGAAGATAAAATTTATTTTATTTTCTCATTGATCACATACAAGAGAGTACAGCTCTTATTTTAAATCTAGAACTAGAGAGTATCTTTTAGACATACACATATGGAGGATTACTATATAAAATTTCACATAATTGGGGGTAAAAAGGAATAATAAGCAGCCAATTACATGAAATAAAGGAGACAGAGAATTTAAAGAAGATTTAAGAGCATATGCTAAAGGTCTTGAGATGAAAAACTGGCATATTTAAGTAGAGACCAGAACTGAATTAGGGAGTGACTCGTGTCATTGCTAGGGAAGAACTTTTCAAAGATAGTGAATAAGTCTAAACTGGGAAGAAACCTGGGATGTTCAATGAACGTATATCAGGCTGATATTACTACAGCAAAGCTAGCTGGGAGAAAGAGTGGCAGGGGAAAAAATTAGAATAGTCTGTAGGAACAATCCCATGAAGGGAAGGAATTATTGTTTCTAAAGATAGTGGTTAAGTAATTAAAAATTTTAAGTTAAGATAAGGAACGTAATCAAATAAATGTGTTACAAAGATGATTCTAGATGATATGTGGATATGCAGAAATGGATCTCTCAAAATAGGAAAGAATAGAAGCTACTAGAAGACTTGGGCCATTTTTGTAGTAAAGAAAAAAAAAAGAAAAATCATGATGATTAGACGGAAATTAGGAGTTATTGACAAATATGATGTGTAATTTTGGCTCTAAAACTCTTTTTAATTCTTCATTATTTTTAAACCTGAGTATTGAAGGGGGCAACAGAGGATGAGATGGTTGGATGGCATCACGGACTCAGTGGACATGAGTTTGAGCAGGCTTAGGGAGATAGTGAAGGACAAGGAAGACTGGTGTGCTGTAGTCCATGTGGTTGCAGAGTCAGACGTGACTTAGCAACAGAACAACAAATTTTATAAATTCTTCTGATTGGCAGATTCTTTATATGTCATACTTCTTGCAGCTGTCTTTATATGCTATTTAAAAACTATTTATTTATTTGGCTGCCCTGGGTCTTAGTTGCAGCACGCAGGATTTTTGTTGTTGTTGTAGCACATGGGCTTCTCTCTAGTTGTGGCGCAGGCTTAGCTGCATCACACAGCAGGTGTGATCTTAGTTCCCAGATCAGGGATTGAACCCGAGTACTCTGCATTATAAGGCATATTCTTAACCACTGGATCACCAGGGAAGTCCCTGTAAGGTATGAGATTTTATTTTTAGTATTTTAGGTTTTATTCATAGTATTTTTGATAATGTTTTTAAGTGAACACTCTTCTTGATATTAATATTTTTATTGTGTAGCAACTGTACCACTATCTGTGGTTTATGGTGTAAGTTAAGCCATGTCAGTGTACTTAAAGATACTAAAATACAATTACACAATCTACTGCATAATATACTCTGTATCTAAGAGAATTATTTTTAAAATGTATGATATAGCATGGTGCTGTCATCTGGGATTTTCAACAGAAGCAAATAAACCATTTTTCCGCCCTAAGATTTTTCACTGATGCAAGATCTATTGAGCAGTTTTTAAATTTTTAAAATTTATTTAATTTTTGTTTATGAGAATAAGAATTAAATTTTTCAGAATAGTTTTACTGAATTATGCAAAAGCATACACATGCTTCGTTTGATTTTTAAAATATGTGCATATTTGAATAGTGAACTTTATTGACTACACTAGATGACAAATTTTTTTTTTTAAATCTCAGTTTGTATTACACAAGGGTTTCTTGTGTCATTGGACTCATAAATTAAAGGTTACCATGATCTGCAGCACAGTGACCTTTAGAAAGAACTGAAAAGACTCATCTTTTCATTTAGGGCTTTACTTTACAAATCCATAAAGAATGGCCTAAGTTCAGGCTCTAAATTCTCGTCCTAAGAAGGAAGTGAACATATTTCCAATATTAACTGTAGTATTCTTGAAAAGTGAAAAATGAATCTAGGTCTTATGAGAGTGGTAAACGTGCCTAGACATTTTATGTTGAGGAAATTATTAACTTTGAATGTTAGTCTTTGTCGGATATATAAGTGGAGATGCTTCTCTTCCCAAGTTCTTTCATCAGGCCCACTGATAAAAAGTATTCCTTTGAGTTAGAAAATTATCTGAGACCTCCCTGGTGGTCCAGTGGTAGGAATTCACTTGCCAATACAGGGGACGTGGGCTCGATCCCTGGTCCAGGAAGATTCCATGTGCTGTGTGGCAACTAAGCCTGTGGGCACAATTACTGAGGCATGTGTGCCCTAGAGCCCATGCTCTGCAACAAGACAAGCTGCTACAATGAGACGCCTGCACACTGCAAGTGGAGAGTAGCCCCCACTTGCTGCAACTTGAGAAAGTCCATGTGCAGCAACACAGACCCAGCACAGCCAAAATCTTTTATAATTTTTTAATTAATTAATTAATAAAAACCATTTGAAAAACAAATTTCCAATATCCTTGCTCATCTTTGCCTCATCCTTATTCTCCAGGAAGTAAGTAATCTATTTACAGAAAGCTTACCATCCATCGGAATACTGCAGTAGGGGCAGTCATGAGCCTGTCTCTCGCATACTCTACCAGGGACAAGAAGAAAGGAAGAGTTACCTTTCTGACATTTATAGAAATTTCACTTGTTGAAATTGTCCTAGGATAGAATCATTGTCTAGGTGGAGAAAGGAAATTGGGCCTTAAAGTTCTCATTTCTCCCTTCAGGTTAATTTTCAACCCCTCACTGCCCTATTCACTGTCCCAGATCACAGTGTGGCTCTCACAACTGCTGTTTACTGTTGGGTTTGGCCATAGGGATATCCTTGCACTGTAGCATCAGAATAAGTGAGGAGCACGAAGTAAAAACATTCATTTCCTTATCTCCTTCTTTACAAGGTTGTATCCCTGTCATTAAATTGAAGCTTGCTGTTCTCAATGTTTCTTAATCTATGTGACTCTGTTTCTCTGGGTTCTAATAGTCTTTTCTTTTGTTTGCCCCTTTGGGCCTTGGATGGTGATAGACGGTGTTGCTATGCTTAGGGCCACTTGATCACGCACCTAAATCTACACCTTTGTAAACAGTCTGCTTTAAAGTAAAACCTCCTTGAATTAACATAATTTGAATGTGGCATCTGACACAGAGTTTTGTCATTTCACAGCTTCCTGAAAGGAAGGAAAGGTGATTGGCCTTTTGGGTCTATCCTCCATCAACAATAAGGTTCTCTTTTGCCTGCCAACACGAAGGATCTAGATTTTGTTTTATGATAAAAGCTGGACTATCGCTATATTTATTTCAAGAACAGCATTTGCAATGAGGCCTTACCCTTCCTGAAATTGTTATTAAATAGTTAATAAAAGTGGAAAGCCTTTTCAGCTCGAAGCTGTATTCTACAGTTTTCACTTCTACTAATAAATCCTGCTCATCAAAGGACTAAATAGTCAGTCTAAGGCTAAAAGCCGGAATCATAAGATTGAGTACAAGGCTATATATATGGTAAGAAAACATGCTATCTATTTAAATAAAATATTGATACAATCCAGACCCTTACTGTATATAAACTAAGGAGAATCTCCATGTTGATAGGAAAACCTGCCTTCAAGCTTCTCACTCTGTTCCTTCAAAGACTGGTTTCACCGCCACAATGTCCTGGGCTTGGGGGCAAGGGGAAGCTCTGCCATTGGCTAGTGCCCAGGTCCCGTGCCTTCTCCCAGTTCCTAAGTGCAGCAGAGACTAGGTTAGTCCACCTAAGTTCTAGAAATTTACAGGGAACATAAAAAATAGTTGCACATAACTACCTAAATGTGCTATAAAACATTTATCTCATCCTTAACTTGGAGAAACTTATACGATTTTTTCCTGGCTAGAAAAGTTGGACCAACTCTCAAACATATCTAGAAATTTCAAAACGTATACTCAGAGAAAGTAGTTTCAGAGAGTCTAAGGCATTTTTATTATCCTTAGCTTAAGATTTGCCTTTTTCCCAATTTAGAATCTGAAAAATAGATAGCCCCTTCTGGCTATACTCACAGGCCACTGTATTCATCACACTCCAAGAAAATTTCTCAAACACATCAAGCATTCTCTCGCTGTGAGAACTTTCCCCTTGCTATTTCCTCAGTCTAGACCTCATGAGGTATCCTCGTGGCTGACTCCCTCACTTTACAATAACACAGCTCAGCTCTTGATTCAAGATATCCCCATCCCCTCAAGACACTCTGCAAAAGAATACTTCCTGTTAGTTGTTCTTGAGCTGTTTCTGCTGCTTTATTTTTTTTCACAGCACTTTTTACCACGTTTTTTATTTATTTATTATCATTGGAAGGACTGATGCTGAGGCTGAAGCACTGATACTTTGGCCATCTGATGTGAAGAACTGACTCTGGGTAAGATCCTGATGCGGGGAAAAACTGAAGGCAGGAGGAGAAAGGAACGACAGAAGATGAGATAGCTGGATGGTATCACCAACATGATGGACATGAGTTTGAGCAAGTTCTGGGAGTTGGTGATGGACAGGGAAGCCTGGCGTGCTGCAGTCCATGGGGTCCCAAAGAGTCAGGTACAACTGAGCGACTGAACTGAAATGAACTGATCTGATCTGTCTTCACCAGAATGTAAGCCCCATGAGAGACAGGCTCTTTTGCATTCCAAAACTAGAATCTGGTAGATAATAAGTCTTCAGTAGATAGTTGTAGTATGAAAGAATAATCCAAAATTGACACACATGCTGTCAACAGCACAATGGTGACTTTATAACAGTATTAAAGTCTGAGGGTGATGATGATGATGTGTGTGTGTGTTTGGAGAGAGAGAAATTTATTTTTAAATTGGCTCACAAGATTTCAGAGGCTTGATGAATCCAATGACAAATGGGATAACTGGGCAGGTTAGAGACTCTGAGAATAGTTGCAGTTAGGGTCCAAGGGAATTATTTTGGAAGAATTCCTGATTGCTTAAAAGAGGTCTTTGTTTAATAATACTTTCAACTTACTGGAAGAAGCCTGCCCACATTATGGAGGATAATCTGCTCTACAAAGTCCACCAGTTTAAATGTTAGGCTCAGCCAAAACAATACCATGATAGAAACATCCACACTAATATTTGACACAGTAATATCTAAGTACTGTGGCCCAGCCAGGTTCACACATAAAATTAACTATCACAGTAGGCTTGGGGAAGTAGCCATAACAGAGTAGTGATGGAATTACCAAGAATATGAAATCAAATAAGTTTTAAAACAGAGGTGTCTATGGTTTGGCAAAACACAAGCAGTAGGAAAATGTAGCCTAGTAATATTACACTATTATTATATAGGTTAAGGTATAAACTAAGCTGCTATAACAAAGATTCTCTTAAAATATAATGGCTTAAGTAAAATGAAAATATATTATTCTTTCCCATAATATTTCAGGGGAGGTAAGAAGATTCTGTTTTAAAAGTTCTTTCAGGAATCTAACTTGGTAGGTTGACACTACTCAATTTGCACTGTTAAACATGTAGTCACATGACTACCCTAGCTTCAGGGAAGACTGGGAAATGTAGTGTGAGGTTGAGTCAATACATTCTCAGCTGAAAATAAATGAGGAGAGGTAATTACTTAAAGGGTAAGTGGGGAAATGCATCCTGGAAGATGGTTTGCAATTTCCATCCTCTGGTCTCTGGTCTTAAAGGTATCCATACTCACTCTTCTTTCTGAACATGCAATGAGTCTCATTAAGGCAGAGTAGTACATGATGAATGCAAAATCAGTTTTCCATTTATAGAAGGGAAAAAAAAAAAAAAAAACAACCCAGGAGACATGGGGGTTATGAGTCCACATCAATGATGAAATCCCCTGAATAGAAACTCTACAGTTCTCTCTCCTGGTAGTGGATTAAGTGTTTTTTTTTTTTTTTTTAATTAGACACTGGTTCTGTTTTGGGGGAAAGAGAGAATTTGATCCATTGTCCTTCTTTCTGATCTGACTAGGCCCTTTAGATCAGTCTTCTTTGTTCATTATCTTCTGTGATTGTATTGGGGTGGGTAGTATAGAACTATCCAGCTTTTGTAGCCCACTCCCTGCTGGTGCAGGTTTGAAAGTTTAGGAATAATTTTAGGACTCCAGCAACCATATGGGTTTGAAGTTTGGCTAGATGATTCTTTGACAATGTAATTTCCTTAAAAACTTACTTGACTTCAAGTAATTTTGTTTCAATAACTTTCATGTACCATCAACCGTGGGCTTCCCCATGGTTCAGTGGCAAAGCATTCTCCTTCCAATGCAAGTGAAATGGGTTTGATCTCTGGGTCAGGAAGATACCCTGGAGAAAAAAATGATAACCTACTCCAGTATTCTTGCCTGGGAAATCCCATAGACAGAGGAGCCTAGCAGGCTACAGTCCATGGGTTTGCAAAAGAGTAGAATATGACTTAATGACTAAACAACAACAACTATCAACTATATCAAAGTTATATTTTGGATATAGTTCCTTAAACCTGTAAGACATACTGACTTCTATTCCAGGATCATCCATCTCCTCCCTCATTTTAATGGTTATAACTGAAAGAAAAAAAAAATAGGCTAACTGAATAAGATATTCCCCTTAATCTGATCTTTACCACTAGGCTAACGTCCATTTTCCTAGTTGAAAAACCATAATGAGAGCTATTTGAAGAGTGTCTGGAACATCCCTTTCTAGTGTTAGAATAAAACAAGCAGTGATTTTTCCAACTCTGCCTACTAAAAATTACTAGACTGTCTAACTGAGACCAAAGGCAGATAAAATCGCCTCCAGATAATTCTATTCTATCTCTGCTTGCAAATTTGTCAATTTTTGACTGGACTCATCTACTTATTATAATACCTTGCTAAAAGCATTAAGGAACATTCAAAACACTATAATGTTCTGTTTTCAGCTCCAAGCCCCAGAATTACATTCTCTTTAAGGCATGTGATCTGCTTTCCAAGATATTTCATATAATAGTTTAATATGTTTAGCCAAGACATAACAAGGCTCATAGCTTTCCAGTTTGATATATATATATATGTATATATATATATATATATATATATATATTTAACTATTCACTGAGCCAAAGCTCTATCTTTCATTTTTTTAATGGTAGCATAATATTTCCATTGCCATTTTGGCATTTTATTTAGTATGTAGGTTAAACTATTGTATCAAAAGAACTCCAAAATAATGTTGCTGAAATGAATTAGCATTTTTTTCTTTCACCAGAAATAGTCCAGGAAAGGTAGGACTTGGTCCAAGAGGTCATCTAGGAATATGACTTGCCAGGGTGGCTCTCCATCCTCCTCATGTGTTTTCATCTCTGATTTTAAGAGCTCATGTTACTGGTTTGGTTGGACAAGGCAGCTTAGTAGCTCCCCTTCTGAATTTTAGAAAATGGGAAAGGAAAAGTGAAAAGATAAAATTTAGACAGTAGGTTCTGTCTTAAAGACGATGATAAATAAACTGCCTATGTAACTTTCTTATTTTATTTGATCAAACTGAATCTAAAGTAAACACAGCAGCAAAGAAGGATGGACTCAGTTAAAACTTGGGAAGTGTTTGGCTTCCCTGGTGGCTCAGAGGGTAAAGTGTCTACCTGCAATATGGGAAACCGGGGTTCGATCCCTGGCTCAGGAAGAGCCCCTGGAGAAGGAAACGGCAACTCATCCTGGTACTCTTGCCTGGAAAATCCCATGGACGGAGAAGCCTAGTAGGCTTCATGGGGTCGACAAAAAGTCAGGCACAACTGAGAAACTTCACTTTCACTTTTCTTTGAATGAAGAAGCTATGCAGAATGGATGCTGATGGATTGTCTTTGCCATTAAGGGACACTGAATTTCTCTGTTTGGAGCTGATTTGGAGAAGATACATCCAGAATGCACTAGAGACAGAATAAATGAATATAGAGTGAAAACTTTCCCTCTTTAAGAAAAGTTAGAGAAAGAAGAGGAGTAGATAGGTCTAAAGAGACCAAATGGAAAACCTGAATGGAGTGGGAGATCTTTATTGCCTTAATAAAAATGACCCTCTCATGGCTCAAGTGTTACATAAATTAAGTGATATGGCACCTTCTATCAATCAACAATCATTTAATATTAGCTGAAAACAGATACTTCGCTCAGGCTGAAAACACATACTTTGTTAAGATTATAAAAAAGGACTGATCTTCCAAGAGTTGACATTTCATGAAATGAACATATATTAAAAACATTGTTTGAAATTTTTTTTAGAAATTCATTTACAAACCTTTTCTTTCTCTTTCCTTTCATTCTACTTAAATATCAGTTTCTTTTTCTTTATGCAATTCCCTCGATAGACTAAGAAAAATCATCAGGAGGGTTTCTCTGAATTTGTAAGTTATTTTTACTTTACCATTTCTACCCATTAATTACTTTATTCCACCTCAACTATTCATGCACTCTTCCAAAGAAATGCTCCCAAGTTGTTCTGGGATTCACTGTGAAGACAGACAGAAGCTCCATAAATGATGGCAGACTACTGGAAAAATCATTTGCTTCTTTGGAAAGCAAGTGATTTTACTCAAAAATAAGCCATTATTGGGTTTATCTTATGCTATTCCTCTCTCATCTCAAGTGACCAATACATCACTTAGAAAGTGATGTCAAAACTACATTCAAATTACTTCAGATACACAAATGCATCAAAGCAACATCTCTTCTATCACATACCTTATTTTCTGTTCATTTTTGTTGCCAGTTTATTCAGGATTCACCTCTCAAAAAAATAAAACACTTCCTGTTATACCTTATGTAGAATCTGTGGCTGATGTTTATTACATCTTTACTCTTATGTGAAAACAAAGACATATACATCCGTGTGTGTGTGTGTGTGTGTGATTATAAACCTGTGAAAGTTTACAAATACACTGAAAGTCTCTGAGAAATAAGCACTGGAAACTGCTGAGTTGAAAAAATAAACTTGTGTTCCATTTTAATGTTTAATCATGTACCTGCATTTCTTTATCATTATAAATCTAATAATGAAATTAATTTAACAATAAGTAAAATAAGTTCACAACAAAATCTGTAAGATGGGTATATATATATATATATATATTATTTAACAAAATATCTATGTTTGTGTATGTATGACAAACTCATGATTAATGAAACAAGTACAGTCTGGTGAACCAGTTTAGTTCACACTATATGACTACAACATAACAGTTTTGATGATAGAAGTTTTGAGAAAACAGTGCTCTTTTATGTTCTATTTTTTGGGGGGCAATGACAAATAACTAGGTACCTTGTTTTTCACCTATTTATTATTATATAGAGAATTAATAATAAGAGTTCTCAAGATGTGAGGAACACATCAGCTTTTACTAGGTAATTCTAGGACTATAAGCCTATATTGATTGGCTACTATGCTTTAAGTACGGCTTCCCTGATGGCTCAGCGCTAAAGAATCCAGCTGCCTTTACAGGAGATGCAGGTTCAACTCCTAGGCTGCAAAGATCCCCTGGAGATGAAAATGTGCCGGGAGCCAGCGTGAGGGACTCTGCCCACGGCAAAGGTCATGAGGAAGGAGGCTCGGCATACGAAAAGGTGGGATTGAGCCTCAGGAAAGCCCCTGTTCCCGAGCATCTACCCCCAAAACCAGAGTCTGTTTTATGCTCTCACCTACACCTCTGACTTTACGGGGTCCCTCCCCCATCACCATTTCTCTCAGAGAAGGAGCTAACTTGCAGCTCCAGTTAATAAAAATTCCTGGGCTTGACAAGAATGTTTCAACTTACAAACTCCTCTGAAGGTTCTCTAGCCTGCCTGAGCGGGTTCGTCTGGCCACATGTGATTGTTTACAGCCTCCCAACTGTGAGAGGCACGAGATGCTTTAAAACTTTCTAAATACAGACTCTTTTGAGAAATTAGAAAATTATTAGCATAGTATAGTAGATTGATTAGAAATTATATTGCTGAAGGGTTTTCATTTGTTGAGCCAATATTTGCTGCTAAATCTCCATATTCCCTGCCCTTATAATGAATATAACTAGCATATAGGAGAAATAAATAGTAACCTTGAAGATTAACCATGTTAAACCTAGGCTAAGTAAATTCCTTTCTTGATTGTAACCCACTACACCCTCACCCTATAGGAATGTAACTTTATTTGGAGGGTGGCTCCTGGTTTAAGAAAAAATCACCCCTGGAAAAAACAAGTTTTCTGGTTGACTGACCGTTATCAGAAAAGGTCATAAAATGTCAGCAAGCCTCATGGCCAGAAGATGATGTAAGACCCATAAGACCTTTGTATAATTTTATATGAAGCACCTGATTGTGACATGGGTCAGGTCTGCTGACCCCTAAGTGACTCTGTATTCATCCCTATGTATAACAAAAAGTATATAAGCAAACCTGAAAAATAAGGAAATGGGATCAGTTTCTGGAAAGACTGGTTCCCCCGTGTTGTTCTTTCTTGCTCCCCATTTTTCTGGCTGAATTCCCATCTGGAGCGTGGACAATCGGCAAACTCCTTGTCTTGGAGTTTTATTGGTATTCCATGTAAACCAAGTTATTCAGCATCCTTTTCTCCACTAATATTTCCTACTACACTATCCATTTCTAATCTCTCTATATATCTGTAATTAAACAAGTTTTTTCCTAGGACGCCTGCTCCGTCTCCCCTTCGAATTACCCTGGATCCACCAGGGCTGGACCCCGGCAAAAATGGCAACCCAATCCAGTATTCTTACCTCTGAAGTCTCATGAACAGAGGAGACTGGCCAGCTACAGTCCATGGGGTCAAAAAGAGTCAGACATAACTTAGCAGCTAAACAATAATATTCTAAGTATGGTGTTACTTGTGTTCTTTTGCAGGTTCAGTTCAGTTCAGTCACTCAGTTGTGTCCGACTCTTTGCGACCCCATCAATCACAGCATGCCAGGCCTCCCTGTCCATCACCATCTCCCGGAGTTCACTCAGACTCATGTCCATTGAGTCCATGATGCCATCCAACCATCTCATCCTGGGTTGTCCCCTTCTCCTCCTCCCCCCAATCTCTCCCAGCATCAGAGTCTTTTCCAATGAGTCAACTCTTCACATGAGGTGGCCAAAGTACTGGAGCTTCAGCTTTAGCATCATTCCTTCCAAAGAAATCCCAGGGTTGATCTCCTTCAGAATGGACTGGTTGGATCTCCTTGCAGTCCAGGGGACCCTCAAGAGTCTTCTCCAACACCACAGTTCAAAAGCATCAATTCTTCAGCACTCAGCTTTCTCCACAGTCCAACTCTCACATCCATACATGACCACAGGAAAAACCATAGCCTTGACTAGACGGACCTTAGTCGGCAAAGTAATGTCTCTGCTTTTGAATATACTATCTAGGTTGGTCATAACTTTTCTTCCAAGGAGTAAGCGTCTTTTAATTTCATGGCTGCAGTCACCATCTGCAGTGATTTTGGAGCCCCCCAAAATAAAGTCTGGCACTGTTTCCACTCTTTCCGCATCTATTTCCCATGAAGTGATGGGACCAGATGCCATGATCTTCGTTTTCTGAATGTTGAGCTTTAAGCCAACTTTTTCACTCTCCTCTTTTACTTTCATCAAGAGGCTTTTCAGCTCCTCTTCACCTTCTGCCATAAGGGTGGTGTCATCTGCATATCTGAGGTTATTGATATTTCTCCCGGCAATCTTGATTCCAGCTTGTGCTTCTTCCAGCCCATCATTTCTCATGATGTACTCTGCATAGAAGTTAAATAAGCAGGGTGACAATATACAGCCTTGATGTACTCCTTTTCCTATTTGGAACCAGTCTGTTGTTCCATGTCCAGTTCTAAGTGTTACTTCCTGACCTGCATACAGATTTCTCAAGAGGCAGGTAAGGTGGTCTGGTATTCCCATGTCTTTCAGAATTTGCCACAGTTTATTGTGATCCACATAGTCAAAGGCTTTGGCATAGTCAATAAAGCAGAAAGAGATGTTTTTCTGGAACTCTCTTGCTTTTTCCATGATCCAGCGGATGTTGGCAATTTGATCTCTGGTTCCTTTGCCTTTTCTGAAACCAGCTTGAACATCAGGGAGTTCACGGTTCACGTATTGCTGAAGCTTGGCTTGAAGAATTTTGAGCATTACTTTACCAGCATGTGAGATGAGTGCAATTGTGCGGTAGTTTGAGCATTCTTTGGCATTGCCTTTTGTTGGAATTGGAATGAAAACTGACCTTTTCCAGTCCTGTGGCCACTGCTGAGGTTTCCAAACTTGCTGACATATTGAGTGCATCACTTTCACAGCATCATCTTTCAGGATTTGAAATAGCTCAACTGGAATTCCATCACCTCCACTAGCTTTGTTCGTAGTGATGCTTTCTAAGGCCCACTTGACTTCACATTCCAAGATGTTTGGCTCTAGATTAGTAATCACATCATCATGATTATCTGGGTCGTGAAGATCTTTTTTGTACAGTTCTTCTGTGTATTCTTGCCACCTCTTCTTAATATATTCTGCTTCTGTTAGGTCCATACAATTTCTGTCCTTTATCGAGCCCATCTTTGCATGAAATGTTCCCTTGGTATCTCTAATTTTCTTGAAGAGATCTCTGGTCTTTCCCATTCTGGTATTTTCCTCTATTTCTTTGCATTGATCACTGAAGAAAGCTTTCTTATCTCTTCTTGCTATTCTTTGGACCTCTGCATTTAGATGCTTATATCTTTCCTTTTCTCCTTTGCTTTTCATTTCTCTTCTTTTCACAGCTATTTGTAAGGCCTCCCCAGACAGCCATTTTGCTTTTTTGCATTTCTTTTCCATGGGGATGGTCCTGATTCCTGTCTTTTGTACAATGTCATGAACTTCCATCCATAGTTCATCAGGCACTCTATCTATCAGATCTTGGCCCTTAAGTCTATTTCTCACTTCCACTGTATAATCATAAGGGATTTGATTTAGGTCATACCTGAATGATCTAGCGGTTTTCCCTACTTTCTTCATTTTAAGTCTGAATTTGGCAATAAGGAGTTCATGATCTGAGCCACAGTCAGCTCCCAGTCTTGTTTCTGTTGACTGTATAGAGCTTCTTCATCTTTGGCTACAAAGGATATAATCAATCTGATTTCGGTGTTGACCATCTGGTGATGTCCATGTGTAGACTCTTCTCTTGTGTTGTTGGAAGAGGGTGTTTGCTATGACCAGCGTATTTTGTTGGCAAAACGCTATTAGTCTTTGCCCTGCTTCATTCCACATTCCAAGGCCAAATTTGCTTGTTAGTCCAGGTGTTTCTTGACTTCCTACTTTTGCATTCCAGTCCCCTATAATGAAAAGGACATCTTTCTTGAGTAGAATGGTTGTTAAACTTCATGGCAAAGTTTAGATGGGGAAACAATCTATTCAACTGAGGTGACGGAGCACACACACACATTAAGCAGAAGAACATCATGTTGCTGTTCAGTTGCTAAGTTGTGTCTGATTCTTTCAGACCCTATGGTCTGTAGTGAACCAAACTCTTCTATTCTCCATGTCCTAGAGTTTGCTCACAATCATGTCCATTGTGCTGATAATACTATCTCACCATCTCATATTCTGCCACCCCCTTCTCCTTTATATTGCTGTTAACTATTTAAAATTAGTTTTAGAAAATCAAGGAGAGATGATACTAATCTTGAGGGTTTACAAATTTATAAATCATGAGCACATGATATGGGCTTTCAAGAGTAGGCATAATTTAAAAACAGAAATGTAATGAGAAATGATGTCAGCATTATGGTGGTATACGTCCCTCCTTTTGGCTTTACATTCCACCCAACAATGAAAATTTGGCTACTATCCACATACAAAAATGCCTCTATTGGAGTTGTGGGACCCAGCATTGCACGGTAACAACCCATGAAGAGTCTAACCCATCTGTGCATTGGAAAACAGGCAGACAGAACTTGGATCACACTGTAGAATTGGCAGGAACCTGTTAACTCGTTCTTGCCTTGTTAATTTTCTTGCCTCTGATTTGTGAGCACCTGCAAAACAGTTCATTGGGAAGGTACCCGTAGATGACAGAGCCTTTGTAGAAGTCAATAGTTCCAGTTGAGAAGTTTCAGCACTCATTTGGAGGAAGAATAAAAACAAGCCTGGAGACAAGGGGGTGCAACTTAGAGCTAGAAGAGGCCCATAATCTCTCCAATGGGGAAAATCCCCAGCTGTATGGGATGCTGCTAAAGAAATTAATTTCTATCCTTCTGTGCCCAGAATATTAATGTAGAACATCCATGACTTGGGGAAGAAGAACATCAGAAAAGAAGCCAATAAGGATATCAGAGGGCATTAAAGGGATGTTGTTCCTGTTGTTTTCTGGGCTCCAGCAAAAAACACACTCACGATCAGCCAGGGAAACCTTATATAAAGATCCCTCTAATTGCCCCACAGCATCCTTGATTCCCTGGTGCAAAATCCACATGTTCCCCCAGGCTTTAGGTGCATGATCCCAAGGGTGCTGAGGAAAGTAAGCTCAGACAGACAGGAAACATTCCAGGGGCAGCATGTAGCTAAGGGAGAAATCACAACCTTGAGCTTTACTGCCACCATCAGGGAAAGAAAACAGGCTTCCAGCAGCAACCCTGCTAAGTTCTCAGAACTAGAGAAAACACATAAAATTAAGAATTTTGCCACAGAAGGAGAAATAATGTAGAACAAGAGTATTCATAGAAGGCCAGAGAAAATCCCAGAATAAATGGCAGAACCAAAAAAAATAAAATAAAAAGAGTATCTCTTACATGAAAGCAGCTAGTAAAGATGGGAGGAAATGGCTGTTGTTTTGAATGTAGAAACAGCAACACAAAACTTCAAGAAACATGGAGAATTAAGGACCAGTGACACCATAGACACAAAAATAACAATATTCCTCTGGTAACCAAAGCCAACCACACAGAGATTTGTGACTTACCCAATAAAGAATTCAAAAAGCTTTTTGAGAAAATTCAAGGAGTTGTAAGAAAACAGTGAAAGACAATTCAACAAATCAGGAAAATAATGTAGACAAAATGAGGAATTTAGCAAAGAGATAGATATCATAAAAAAAAATTTTTGGAGTTGAAGAACTCAATGAGTGAAACCAAGAATGCAGTGAAGAGCATCAACAACAGGACAGACCATGCAGAAGAAAGAATCAGTGAGTTAGAGAATAAGGAATTTCAAATAATGCAAACGTAGAACAAATAAAAAACAAGAAAACCTATATGATCTATAGGATACAATCAAAAAAACCAATATGTGAATCACTGGAATTCCAGAAGACGAAATGAAGAAGGAAGCTAAAAGTACACTGAAAGAAATAATAACTGAGAATGTTGCAAACTGGGGAAAGTTTTGGACACCCAAGTTCATGAAGTTTGCAGATAACTTCATTTTTTTCATCTCAAAATGAATTTTTTTCCAAGGCAACAGTAAAAAATAAAAGACAAAGAAAGAATCTTAGAAGCAGCAAGAGACAAAAATGATAAAGTACAAAGGAATCCCCATTAGGCTATTAGTAGATTTGTTAGAGGACACTTTATGAGCCAGGAGAGATGATATATTTAGATGGATGAAAGAAGAATACTGCCAGCCAATAATACTCTACCTGGCAAAATCACCCTTCAGAAATTAAGAGATTTGAAGACTTTTCAAGACAAACAAAAGCTGTGGAAGTCCATCACCACTAGACTTGCTTCACAACAAATGCTGAAAGTTTTTCAAGCTGAAATGAAAAAGATGCTAATTAGTAATGTGAAAACATAAAAATTTATAACACACTGGTAAAGGTAAATACATAATCATATTTGGAAAATTAATTTTGCAATATGATGTATTAACCTCTTCCCATAGTATAAAAAGGAAAGGAAAAGCCTACTAAAAATAACTATAGCTATTTGTTAAAAAATGCACAATATAAACAGAAGTTAATTGTGACACAAAAACCATAAAAGTGGAGGAATAAAGAGTAGGATTTTTATATATGATTGAAGTTAAGTTGCTATCACTGTACAATAGGCTCATATCAGCAAGATGTTTCATGTAAGTCTCATGGTAATTATAAAGTAAAAACCTCTAGAGGATTCACAAAATATAAAAAGAGAACTAAGGCATACCACCATCAAAATATCACTAATCTTCAAAGATAGGCAGCAAGAGAGAGAAAGGAAAAGCAGAACAACAAAATAGCCAAGAAGGAATTAACAAGATTTCACGAGTAAATACTTATCTATTAATAATTACTTGAAATGTAAAATGATTGAGTTTCTAGTCAAAAGACCCATATTAATGTATTAAGAAAAAGATTGACTCAAGTATATGCTGCCTACAAGGAATTCACTTTAGGTTTAAGGATAAAAATAGGTTCAAGGGGAAGAGATGGACTGAAAATATTCCACACAGATGGAAACAAAAAGATAACTTTGGTAGTAATATTTAGACAAAATAGATTGTAAGCCAAAAATAATATTGAGACAAGAAGATCACTGTATACTCATAAAGAAATCAGCTCATCAAGAAGGTATAACAATTGCAAATATATATGAACCCAACTAGTAAAGTATTATTATTAACAGCTTGTAGATGCAGGGGTGGGGGTGGGGGTTGTCATTGGAAAGATGTTGGCCAGAGGTTACAAACTTGCAGTTAGAAGATAAATACATTTTGGAGCTCTCCTAAAAAATATTATGATTACAGTCAGCAATGCTAAGCAATGGAAACTGCTAAGAGATTAGAACTTAAATGTTCTCAGAACTTAAAAGAAATGATAATTATGTGACCTGATTGAAGTAATAGCTAATGCTACAATGATAATTTGTATTATAATATGTACTTTTATCAAATCACTACATTGAACACAAATTTAAATGCTACATGTCAATTATATCCCACTTTAAAATGAAAAAATATATAGCTGCTTAGGTTTAGGGGGTAAAAAATATATTCAGGGATCACACAATGATCTGACATAATAATCTAAGGATTATAGATGTGCAAGGGAGTCAGGTGGAATTGGAGACAAGAGTCAAGATTTTTAAAATCTTGGAAGGACAAATGATGACAAATTAAAATTGCCATTTCAAGGAATTGAGATATTGTTTCAAGAATTTGTCTTTGAAAAACATCTCCAGCAAAATATTTGAGAATATGTTGATGACAATACAGTTGGTTAGAGGAAGACAGAACTTATTCCAAATATATATTAATAAATAATGTCAAAACAAAGTAAGAGTAAAAATGTTCTTAAGTTCTATCCTCAACAGATGTGATGTGATCAACTGGCATAGGGAAAAGAAGAAGAAAGCATATCTGAGAAAAAGACACATGGCTTTGGGTTCCTAGTGAACCTCTATGCGAAAAATGTTCAGAAGGCAGTTAGTAACTCAACATATGGAACTCTGGAGGATGTTTGAGATTGTGAGTGTATATAGGGCACATAAAGCCATGGAATTAGATGGGTTCTCCATGTCTAGAAGTTAGAGATGTAATTATTCAATATATGTTTATCATTATACAATATGACAGAAAGCAGCGTAGGTGGTGAGGATACAGTGGTGAACAAAGGATGTTGCCGTAGTGGAACTTACTGCCCAGTTGAGCAGATAGTAATATTCAGTACAAATATTCAGACACATATATTGAGATAAGGTCCATCAAATAAATTCCCAGAGCTCAGTAGTATAAAGCTTGGGGTTCTGCACAAGAAAGAAGTGAAGGCTAAGGCAGAGCTGTAAACTGCATGGCTGAATGTGGATAATGTGCCCCAACATGCATATCTTCAAGAAGGCTCAGGGACTTATTGGTTCCAGGCATTTCAGGAAACTTCTGTCCAATCAGTACTAATCACTGAGTGACTAAGCAAAGACTTCAATAACCATATGTGGCAAAGGATACAGACCTAAAAGACTGTTTGGAAAAATCACTGAACAAACAACTTTACAGTAATTTTTGTTGTTCCTTTTATTTTTGCTGTACATAAAGCTGTTCTCTACATTTATGTCTCACTTCTTCTTCTGTATGTATTTTTTCTGTACATTGAAAAAAATCTCATTATTATCCAGCTTCATTTCTCCTTTTTAAATATTCTTTAGGTTCTCTTTTTCAAGATTGAGGCTTTCTTCAAATTTCCTATAACCCATAGTCATTCACCATATTAAAGATTTAGACACTAAAGGCTGATTGGAGCTCTGTATGTGTGAGAAAGCCCTACTGACTGACTTGCTCGGCAGGAGAACTCTAAGCACTCAGAGAGGTCAGAAGACAAGAGGGCTGTGGCATTTTTTTCCCCAAGACCACAAAGGAAGAGCATTCCTAGAAGATGGTCTAGGGACTTCCCTGGCAGTCCAGTAGTTAAGACTTTGCAGGGATATGGATTGAACCCCTGGCGAGGGAACTAAGATCTTGCATGTCTAGGTGTAGCAAAAGAGAAACAAAAAAAAAAAGAGAAAAAAAGAAACAGGATGGTCTTGAATGGAAAATGCAACAGAGAGTAAAACACGGTGAGAACTTAGCAGAGGCTATCAGATTTGACAAAAAAAAAAAAAAAAAATAGCCTATAGGTGGCTGTTGAGAAAAGAATTTCCATAGAAAGTGGTGTAAACAGAACATTAGAGAATCAGTGATTTGGTGTGTGTTGATCACAATAAACTGGAAAATTCTGAAAGAGATGGGAATACCAGACCACCTGCCCTGCCTCTTGAGAAGCCTATATGCAGTTCAGGAAGTAACAGTTAGAACTGGACATGGAACAACAGACTGGTTCCAAATAGGAAAAGGAGTACTTCAGGGCTGTATATTGTCTCCCTGCTTATTTAACT
The DNA here is from genome assembly GCF_014754425.2 of Oryx dammah. Taxonomy (NCBI): domain Eukaryota; kingdom Metazoa; phylum Chordata; class Mammalia; order Artiodactyla; family Bovidae; genus Oryx; species Oryx dammah. Next base: position 26,038,900 of record NW_024070213.1, read on the forward strand.
TCTATGCAGAGTACATCATGAGAAACAGTGGGCGAGCTGTAATCAAGATTGACAGGAGAAATATCAATAACTTCAGATATGCAGATGACAACACCCTTATGGCAGAAAGTGAAGAGGAACTAAAGAGCCTCTTGAGGAAAGTGAAAGAGGAAAGTGAAAAAGTTGGCTTAGAGCTCAACATTCAGAAAACGAAGATCATGGCATCCGGTCCCATCACTTCATGGGAAGTAGATGGGGAAACAGTGGAAACAGTGTCAGACTTTATCTTTTTGGGCTCCAAAATCACTGCAGATGGTGACTGCAGCCATGAAATTAAAAGATGCTTACTCCTTGGAAGGAAAGTTATGACCAACTTAAAGAATTCATGTCAATGTATGGCAAAACCAATACAGAATTGTAAAGTAAAATTTAAAAAATAAATAAATTAATTAATTAATTTAAAAAAAATAGCATATTGAAAAGCAGAGACATTACTTTGCCAACAAAGGTCCGTCTAGTCAAGGATATGGTTTTTACAGTAGTCATGTATGGATATGAGTGTTGGACTGTGAAGAAAGCTGATCGCCAAAGAATTGATACTTTTGACCTGTGGTGTTGGAGAAGACTCTTGAGAGTCCCATGGATTGCAAGGAGATCCAAGAGTCCATTCTAAAGGAGATCAGTCCTGGAATTTCTTTGGAAGGAATGATGTTAAAGCTGAAACTCCGGTACTTTGGCCACCTCATGTGAAGAGTTGATTCATCGGAAAAGACTCTGATGCTGGGAGGGATTGGGGGCAGGAGGAGAAGGGTATAACAGAGGATGAGATGGCTGGATGGCATCACCGACTCGATGGATATGGGTTTGGGTGAACTCCCGGAGATGGTGATGAACAGGGAGGCCTGGCATGCTGCGATTCATGGGGTCTCAAAGAGTCAGACACGACTGAGTGACTGAACCTAACTGAACTGAGATGGTGTGTGGGTAGAGACAGTTTTTTCAGGAAATCTGATTTTAAAAAAGAGAATGAAGACATATCATAGTTTAAAAAGAAACCAGTTTTGGTGTGTCTGTTTGGGGCTGTCTGTTAAATTCAGTTCAGTTCAGTCACTCCGTCGTGTCCAACTCTTTGCGACCCCATGAATCGCAGCACGCCAGGCCTCCCTGTCCATCACCAACTCCCAGAGTTTACTTAAACTCATGTCCATTGAGTCGGTGATGCCACCCAGCCATCTCATCTTCTGTCATCCCCTTCTCCTGCCCCCAGTCCCTCCCAGCATCAGGGTCTTTTCCAATGAGTCAACTCTTCACATGAAGTGACCAAAGTATTAGAGTTTCAGCTTTAGCATCAGTCCTTCCAATGTATATATACCCAGGACTGATCTCCTTTAGAGTAGACTGGTCAGATTTCCTTGCAGTCCAAGGGACTCTCAAGAGTCTTCTCCAACATCACAGTTCAAATGCAGCAATTCTTCGGTGATCAGCTTTCTTCACAATCCAACTCTCACATCCACACATGACCACTGGTAAAGTCATAGCCTTGACTAGAAGGACCTTTGTTGGCAAAGTAATGTCTTTGTTTTTCAATATGCTATCTAGGTTGGTCATAACTTTCCTTCCAAGGAGTAAATTTCTCTTAATTTCATTGCTGCAATCACCATCTGCAGTGATTTTGGAGCCCCCAAAAATAAAGTCTGACACTGGTTCCCCATCTATTTCCTGTGAAATTATGGGATCATGTGCCATGATCTTAGTTTTCTGAATGTTGAGCTTTAAGCCAACTTTTTCACTCTCTATTTTCACTTTCATCAAGAGGCTTTTTAGTTCCTCTTCACTTTCTGCCATATGGGTGGTGTCATCTACATATCTGAGGTTATTGATATTTCTCCTGGGAATCTTGATTCCAGCTTGTGCTTCTTCCAGCCCAGAGTTTCTCATGATGTACTCTGCATAGAAGTTAAATAAGCAGGGTGACAATATTGATGGAATTCCAGTTGAGCTATTTCAAATCCTGAAAGATGATGCTGTGAAAGTGCTGCACTCAATATGCCAGCAAATTTGGAAAACTCATTAGTGGCCACAGGACTGGGAAAGGTCAGTTTTCATTCCAGTCCCAAAGAAAGGAAATGCCAAAGAATGCTCAAACTATCGCGCAGTTGCACTCATCTCACACGCTAGTAAAGAAATGCTCAAAATTCTCCAAGTCAGGCTTCAGCAATATGTGAACCATGAACCTCCAGATGTTCAAGCTGGTTTTAGAAAAGTCAGGGGAACCAGAGATCAAATTGCAACATCCACTGGATCATCAAAAAAGCAAGAGAGTTCCAGAAAAACATCTATTTCTGCTTTATTGACTATGCCAAAGCCTTTGACTGTGTGGATCACAATAAACTGTGGAAAATTCTGGAAGAGATGGGAATATCAGACCACCTGATCTGCCTCTTGAGAAACCTATATGCAGGTCAGGAAGCAACAGTTAGAACTGGACATGGAAGAACAGACTGGTTCCAAATAGGAAAAGGAATATGTCAAGGCTGTATATTGTCTGTTAAAATTAAGCAAACCCAAAAGAAATCAATCAGTTGTCATTTAAACATTTCACTTATCAAACTCCTGCCAGATTTTGGGCAAAGCTATTTTAGAAGTTTTAATTTTATCTCTAATTTTTCTTAAAATCTTTTGATTCGTGTGCTGAACTGTGGTATTATCCAGAGACAGACATAGGAAGAAGAAAGAAAATACAAAGACCTAAGGCAAACACAGTTTGGAATGTTGGTTTCCAAAAAATTGTATCAATGTATAAGAACACTAAAAAAGAACCAAGGATGTCTTTTCTTAGGAGCCCAGTTATCTGAAATTAATTTTAACAATGTTGAGCTTCAAATCTGAACAAGATAAAGATATATTTCCTCCCTCCCCACTTCTTTCTTCCAATAATATAAAACATAGATTCAAAACAAGCAAATATGCTAAATTGAACGATACATCATCTATCAATCTATATATGTATGTGTGTGTGTGCCCAGTTGTGTCTGACTCTTTGTGACCTTGTATGTACCTATTTATCTATATACTTAAAAAGGTACTTATGTTGTACATATAGGTATATACATGTATGTATGCATAAGTATAAAAAAAAAAGGTGAGGGCAGAGAACACATTTAAATTTTGTATCCAACTGATAACTGACAGAATAATAGGAGAAAAGGATAAGAAGATATGTAGAAAACTATTTTACTGAAATGTGTCTTATAAAGACATCATAAAAGCATCAATCATTCCAATACTGAAGTGTTACTTTTTTGTCACTACTTCAGATTGGAAAGCCTATTTGAAATCTAGGATCAGCATTAAAAAAGGTGAATTATGAACATTTTTCTGAGATTATGTAAACTCAGTGTCACCACTCTTTCTGGTGAATAGAGATGATCAGGCCATTTTGGTCTCATTTGTGGTCTCATAGGAACACTTAGGACAAGATGGGACATAGGAAATTGAACATTTATTATGCTCTATTTAAATGGCATTTCTAAACTAATGTTAAGCTACAGAAATGACCCAGTTTAATACTTCATCACAGATTTCTTTGCTGTCAAATCAGCATCTTTGCTGAGGGTTTATTATTATATTTATTTAGTCAAACAGGACCGGAGTTATAAACGCTCAGAGAATAGATCTTTTGTCTTATGCATCCTTTTTTTCCTCTCTCAAATTGTCTAGCATAGAGTTTTGCCAACAGGACTTTGGGTAGTAGAAGCTTATTTAGTGATAGACAGATAATGAATGAATGAATAGATAAATGAATGAATAAAATATCCCTCCCAAAAGCCCCAAGATAAATAACAACACAATTTCATATCATTAAGAAAAGAAAGCTGGTGATCCAATTTCCATTACTGCTTTCAGTTCAGTTCAGTTCAGTCCAGTCGCTCAGTCATGTCAGACTCTCTGAGATCTCATGAATCACAGCACGCCAGGCCTTTCTGTCTTACACTGAGTAACTAATTAAATGATGAGTCAGGATTATCATCTAAAATTTTACCCAACCATTTTCTTTGCACCAGTTCCAATAAAATAAAGCTTTAACCTGTCACATTACTACTTGGGGGAATCTCAGAATTCTCAATAAAAGTATTCAATACCATTGGTTTCTGTATTTCTAAAGGTACTCATTCCATCAGCATTTGTAAAATATTACTTGTTTTCCCACAATCCAATATAAAGCTTCACAAAGGCAGAAAAATATCTGATTCCTTTTGACATTCTCTGTAGTACTTTGCATTGAGTATGTATGTGTCTGCCTAGTCGTGTCCAACTCTTCGCGACTCCATGGACTGTAGCCCACTAGGCTCCCCTCTCCATGAATTTTTCTAGGCACGAATACTGAAATAGATTGCCATTTTCTTCTCCAGGGGATCTTCTCAACTCAGGGATCAAACCTACATTTTTTTTTTTAATCTCCTGTATTGGCAAGATTCTTTACCACTGTGCCAGCTGGAAATCCCACTTTGCACTGAGCAAAATATCTATTCGTTCATTTACTTAACCATTCCACCTTGCCTCAGCAATGAATGATTTGCAATTTTCTAGTTTTTCTCCAAAGCTATCTGATATAGGTTTAGACAGGCTATCTGGTATAGGTTTTTTAATTTGAAGTTTCTTTATCTAGCTTTTCTCAAAATCTTCTCACAATATGCAAAACAACATTTTCTTTTTAAATAGAAGATCTTAAAACCATAATTTGAGAAGTTCTAAAAAACTGTCATTAGTCCACTTGAGATAATTGGCAATATCATGTGCTACCCTAAGGTTGACAACAATATCTCCTGTAGAATATTTCTATTCTGTTTTTATTCCCTCTGTGGAGAATGGGCAAGATTCAGAGTGATTTCATCAGAGGCACCACTGATCTTTTTGTTGGACAATTAATCATTGCACTAAGGAGTTTAAAATGCCCCCAACCTTAAAAATGTCCCTAAAGAATTGAGTTTCCTGAGGCAGGAAGACAATCAGCTCAAGTTTGATTATAAGGTGATTTTGGTGATTTTCACAATGACATGAGCTCTGATGGTTTGGATATGTTTGACTGAACTACATTTTAAATACTTGGTGATGGATTATGGGTGTGCTTCAGTACTATGCTGTTCAAGTACCCTACGGGTAAAAGACTCTAAAAATTGTAACAAAATTTCAACATATGAAAGTTACTACTAATATAACTTTAAAAATCATAACACAATTTCAACATAGTAGTTCAGTTCAGTCGCTCAGTCGTCTGACTCTTTGGGACCCCATGAATTGCAGCACGCCAGGCCTCCCTGTCCATCACCAACTCCCGGAGTTCACTCAAACTTATGTCCATTGAATCGGTGATGCCATCCAGCCATCTCATCCTCTGTCATCCCCTTCTCCTCCTTTCCCCAATCCTTCTCAGCATCAGAGTCTTTTCCAATGAGTCAACTCTTCGCATGAGGTGGCCAAAGTACTGGAGTTTCAGCTTTAGCATCAATCCTTCCAAAGAACACTCAGGACTGATCTCCTTCAGAATGGACTGGTTGGATCTCCTTGCAGTCCAAGGGACTCTCAAGAGTCTTCTCCAACACCACAGTTCAAAAGCATCAATTCTTTGGCACTCAGCTTTCTTCACAGTCCAACTCTCACATCCATACATGACCACTGGAAAAACCATAGACTTGACTGGATGGACCTTTGTTGGCAAAGTAATGTCTCTGCTTTTGAATATGCTATCTAGAATGGTCATAACCCTCCTTCCAAGGAATAAACATCTTTTAACTTCATGGCTGCAAGCACCATCTGCAGTGATTTTGGAGCCCCGAAAAATAAAGTCACCTACTGTTTCCACTGTTTCCCCATCTATTTGCCATGAAGTGATGGGACCAGATGCCATGATCTTCATTTTCTGAATGTTGAGCTTTAAGCCAACGTTTTCACTCTCCTCTTTCACTTTCATCAAGAGGCTTTTTAGTTCCTCTTCACTTTCTGCCATAAGGGTGGTGTCATCTGCATATCTGAAGTTATTGATATTTCTCCCGGCAGTCTTGATTCCAGCTTGTGCTTCTTCCAACCCAGTGTTTCTCATGATGTACTCTGCATAGAAGTTAAATAAGCAGGGTGACAATATACAGCCTTGACATACTCCTTTTCCTATTTGGAACCAGTCTGTTGTTCCATGTCCAGTTCTAACTGCTGCTTCCTGACCTGCATTAAGGTTTCTCAAGAGGCAGGTAAGGTGGTCTGGTATTCCCATCTCTTTCAGAATTTTCCACAGTTTATTGTTGTCCACACAGTCAAAGGCTTTGGCATAGTCAATAAAGCAGAAATAGATGTTTTTCTGGAACTCTATTGCCTTTTCAATGATCCAGTGGATATTGGCAATTTGATCTCTGGTTCCTCTGCCTTTTCTAAAACCAGCTTGAACATCTGGAAGTTCACGGTTCACATATTGCTGAAGCTTGGCTTGGAGAATTTTGAGCATTTCTTTACTAGCGTGTGAGATGAGTGCAATTTTGTGGTAGTTTGAGCATTCTTTAGCATTGCCTTTCTTTGGGATTGGAATGAAAACTGACCTTTTCCAGTCCTGTGGCCACTGCTGGTTGTCGAAATTTGCTGGCATATTGAGTGCAGCACTTTCACAGCATCATGTTTCAGGATTTGAAACAGCTCCACTGGAATTCCATCACCTCCACTAGCTTTGTTCATTCACAGTGATGCTTTCTAAGGCCCATTTGACTTCATGTTCCAGGATGTCTGGCTCTAGGTGAGTGACCACACCATCGTGATTATCTGGGTTGTGAAGATCTTTTTTGTACAGTTCTTCTGTGTATTCTTGCCACCTCTTCTTAATATCTTCTGCTTCTGTTAGGTCCATACCATTTCTGTCCTTTTTTGAGCCCATCTTTGCATGAAATGTTTCCTTGGTAACTCTAATTTTCTTGAAAAGATCTCTAGTCTTTCCTGTTCTGTTGTTTTCCTCAATTTCTTTGCACTGGTCACTGAGGAAGGCTTTCTTATCTCTCCTTGCTATTCTTTGGAACTCTGCATTCAAATGCTTATATCTTTCCTTTTCTCCTTTGCTTTTCACTTCTCTTCTTTTCACAGCTATTTGTAAGGCCTGCCCAGACAGCCATTTTACTTTTTTGCATTTCTTTTCCATGTGGATGGTCTTGCTCCCTGTCTCCTGTACAATGTCATGAACTTCCGTTCATAGTTCATCAGGCACTCTATCTATCAGATCTAGGCCCTTAAATTTATTACTCACTTCCACTGTATAATCATAAGGGATTTGATTTAGGTCATACCTGAATGATCTAGTGGTTTTCCTTACTTTCTTCAATTACAGTCTGAATTTGGCAATAAGCAGTTCATGATCTGAACTACAGTCAGTTCCTGGTCTTGTTTTTGCTGACTGTATAGAGCTTCTCCATCTTTGGCTGCAAAGAATATCATCAGTCTGATTTTGGTTTTGACCATCTGGTGATGTCCATGTGTAGAGTCTTCTCTTGTTTTGTTGGAAGAGGGTGTTTGCTATGACCAGTGCATTCTCTGGGCAAAACTCTATTAGTCTTTGCCTTGCTTCATTCCATACTTCAAGGCCAAATTTGCCTGTTGCCCCAGGTGTTTCTTGACTTCCTTCTTTTGCATTCCAGTCTCCTATAATGAAAAGGACATCTTTTTTGGGTGTTACTTCTAAAAGGTCTTGTAGGTCTTCATAGAACCATTCAACTCCAGCTTCTTCAGCGTTACTGCTTAGGGCATAGACTTGGATTACTGTGATATTGAATTGTTTGCCTTGGAAACGAACAGAGATCATTCTGTCGTTTTTGAGATTGCACCCAAGTACTGCATTTTGGACTCTTTTGTTGACCATGATGGCTACTCCATTTCTTCTAAGGGATTCCTGCCCACAGTAGTAGATATAATGGTCATCTGAGTTAAATTCACCCATTCCAGTCCATTTTAGTTCGCTGATTCCTAGAATGTTGACGCTTACTCTTGCCATCTCTTGTTTGACCACTTTCCATTTGCCTTGATTCATGGACCTGACATTCCAAGTTCCTATGCAATATTGCTCTTTACAGCATCGGATCTTGCTTTTATCACTAGTCACATCCACAACTGGGTATTGTTTTTGCTTTGGCTCCATCCTTTCATTCTTTCTGGAGTTATTTCTCCACTGATCTCCAGTAGCATATTTGGCACCTACCAACCTGGGGAGTTCTTCTTTCAGTATCCTATCATTTTGCCTTTTCATACTGTTCATGGGGTTCTCAAGGCAAGAATACTGAAGTGGTTTGCCATTCCCTTCTCCAGTGGACCACATTCTGTCGACATACTTTAGTATGTCAACATACTAAAGTTAGTGCTAATACAACTTTATTTCTTGCATACAATATCAATATACACTGGAGGGTTGCAAACCTGAGTCTAGCTACTGGTCCCCCTGGAGAAATATTCATTTAATTGATAGGGATAAATACTCTAATAATTTCAAAAAACAAAGAGCATGTCAGAAGAAATTCATGTAAATTGCTAGAGTATTTGAATGATTTTTAGAAAATATTGAAGACCACTCAAGGTCCCAGGATGTCCAACATTAAATAAAATAAACACGCATTTAAAAATTATGGTTGTTCCCTTTTCCTTTATTGGACTATTTTGACTTACAAAATAATTTTTATTTATTCAATATACCTGTTTGAGTACTTGCATATTATGGGCTTTCTTGTCATCAGAAGTTTTCACTTTATTCCTCCCTCAGTAAAAATGAGTCACTATGTTTTCCTTGTCTTTTACCTCTTTTTATCTGTGTCTGCAGACTGGGAGTACCTATTCTCTTCCTCCTATGGGGACATCTCAGTCAATAATTTTAATGAGAACATTTGATGCTTAAATACTGCAATTCTGGGATCTAAGTGATGAGATGGTGGGAAGGGAAATAAATAGTGTAATTGAAGCAAGTGGGATATTCATGGACCTGAAGCTGCTCTCTAGTTAGGCCTACACTGAAAGCTTAGTTTTCCCAATCAGAATGGAAGTTTTTCAAGGACAGAAATCATTTTCTATAGCACACAAAGAAAGAAAGATAGCTGCTATTTGATAAATATTTTAACTATTTGTGTGTATTTCCTAGTAAGAATAAAAGTAGCCTGAAAGAGGAATTCAAAAGTAAAAAGCCATAAGAATTTATAATAATTATAAACTAGAAACTAGCATAATTCTTCTACATTGATATTGACTAACTTTTGAAACAATATGCAGATCAAAAAAGAAAATAGAGAGCTTCCAACTGTTTTGGAACAAATTTGATCCACATTTCTCCTTTAGGGAAGTACAAAATATAGAAACTAATATGGGTAGACTTTCTTGGAAGTAAGCCTTTTTCTACCTCAATATGTGTAATGTTTTTGCACCTGTTTTTTGCTGCAATTTACCAACATGGGGTCTAGGGAAGCAGGGCTTCATATTTGGCCTACAGCCAAACCAATAAACAAAAATGTCATTAATCACTGTCACTTGTCAATTCTCTATTTAAGAAATTGTCTCTTTTCATTGTTGATACTAAAAACACAAGGGATATTGATAACTTTTGTTTCGAGGAACTAAGGCTAAATTTTCAAAGCTGAAAGTATTTTTACCAAAGGGAAAATGTGGTATTTAAAGGTAGATTACAGCTGCAATTGCAGAGTATATCTGTGAGAAATAAAACATGCATGTATGTGTGGCTGGTCATCCAAAAGATTGTCTGAAAACAATCTGCATTTAAACAGAGCCCTATTCCTGCAGACCGTTTCTGCTGGATGCTGGCTGAAAGATCAGACAATGGAGGACAACAATATATGTATGCTCCTTTGCCCCACCCTCCACACTTAACAACATGAAAGAATCATGAGAGCAAAAGGATAAGGTCTTCATAAACCCTGCTATATTCAATAAACAGCTGTGCTCAGCTCTAAACAGAATGGATACATTATTTTACAAGCAAAACCATTTAATAGATTTTATTTAAAAAAAAAGCCTAGACACCTAAGAGCTTGGCTACTTTGGGCAGGTTATTAAATCTCTTTGTTTTAATAATCAAATAATGTCACTCTTGTAATGCACGCACGCGCACACACACACACACACACAACCCACTTAACGCAATACCTGGAAAATTCCATGTACAGAGGAGGCTGGTGGGCTATAGTCTATGAGGTCACAAAGAGTTAAGACTGAACAGGCACATGCTACACCATGCCTAGTCAATAACAAGTGTTCAATAATGATACATACATAAGTACTACACATACATGCATGCACTCACACACAATAGTCTCTTTAACTGTGTTGACCAGAAGATCAGGGTTCAAAATTTCATTCTATAAGTATCAGTTTTTGCAGTAGTAAAATAGTGATAATACAAAACATTTAGGAATTTGTACAGGATTAAGTTAAATAAATTATGTGGTGAGACTTAGCATAGTTCCTTGCTCACAGATTTTGCTCAATCAACATTAGTTGAATTTGACTTTGATAGAATCTTATGAAAGCACCTTTACTTTGACGTGTGATAAGCGGCAATCATGTGGACAGCCAGATGAGCTAATTAAGAGCAACAACACAGAAAGCCTATGAGACTTTAGCAGGGAGTGTCTAAGACTAGATATTTTATTTTAAAACAATCATTCATTGATAGAATCATAAAGTTCCATATTTTAAACTGAGGTTATATCATTAGTCCATGAAAAGATAGAACAATGGTAAAAAAAAATTGCATTTTTACTTTTTTAAAAAATGTTTTGTACTTTGAAGTATCTTTTGGAAATAGTTTTTCAAATTAGAATCAACATTTTACCCCATGTTCCCTAAGACAATGTTATATGTTCATAGTCCTGCCTAAAGCACTTTCATAAAATGAGTTATTTGCAACACAGTTCATTTATCTTTAAAGAATAGAAGGTGACATTGCTACTGGGATTTAGATTTGGTTTTTCTCCAGGAAAACTGGGTACTCTAATCCTGATCATTAAGCCACCCCAGCAGCTCTTGGCCCCATTTCTATTGTACTATCATTTTTGTTATCATTTAATTCATCAGCTAAGCTAAGATGCTATAGAAAGGCGGAAGAATGATACATTAGTGGAGTACCAAGAATAGTTTTTTATATTAAGCTCATTTTTAATGAAGTGTGTACTCATGACAATTTATGCCCAAGAAACTGCAATCAGCTATATTTTCATGGTATTTATCTCAAAGTGAAATGTTTCCTTTGAGCTCATTTCAATCTCCTTCCAGTACTTCTATTTTGGTGCCAGGATATTGATGTCCATTAACTACTAAGGTAAATAGCCAGTATAAATATGTTAGAGATATTCCCAAAGGCAGTACCTTGATTTTTTTCTTCACATATAAAGATGACAATCAGTCCTTTGGAGAAGCTGGCTATTAACTACCTGCTGGGTTTATTTGCACATGTCCTTCTCTGTTATATTCAGACACCTAGAAATTAATCTGTTGCTAGATTACTTTTTTGTATATATGATTATATTGAATAATATGTGATTTTGACAAAAAAAACAGGGCGATTCTAAGGCATTATTTTAGGTCATTCAGTCTCTAATCTTTTCTAGGGCTCTTTTGCATGTAAAGTGTCTTTTTATTAACTTATGGAAATTGGAACCCATCTTCTAGTTTCTAAAAACAATTATTATTTTTGTGTGTGTACTGGAGGTGTTTATGCTTTCTCCCTTTTCTATTATGATGCCTTTTCTTATTATTATATTGAATGCTCTGTTCTCTGACTGAAAATATCTCTTTTTAAGATCTTGCTTTTATTTTTGTATTCTTTCATTTTCTCAGGTGCTTATGCTTTAATAAGTTTCCCCTGATTTGTGCTGCCTCAGTTAAAAGACTTTTTTCCTGCTTACCTCTTTGAGAATGGTTTTTTCACTGAATGTAATATATGGTACATCAACATATGTACTTTGACCCCATCACAAATATTTTTATTTTTCAACTTTTTGAATGTATACCATTATACAATTTTATTTTATAAAACACTTTTCAGGAAATGCTGAATACTAGTAAATGCACTGAATGGCAATTGGAACTTTCTCCACCTGCCTTTAAGTGTGATATACACAAATCTTTTATTTGGCTGGACTAAGAGGTAAGACCTCTGTGTTTGAGATCTAAGACTTAAGAAAGCTAATTTTTTTTTTCTTTTTGTGTGATAATAGTGCTTCTGACAGAATTAAGAGTAATATGACTGTAATGTCTATCCTTTGATTTTGTTAATTCTTGCTATTACCATGAAACTGGCATTCACCCCTTTGCTTCTTAACTATTGAGCCAGATTTCTCAATAATTACTCTGCTTTTTATCTTTCAAATTCAGTCCATTCTATACACTGCTATTAAATTAATTATCTTAAAACACTCTTTGTACAAGCTGTTCCTCTGGTCGAGTCTTCATTGACTTTTTATTGTTTGGAGAAAAATATTCAAAATACTTAGCCTGGCATTCAGAAGCCTGCAAAATATAGCTCCATGTTTCTTCCCTCCTTAAATGCCCACTTGTGGGATTTAGCAGAATTTAAAAGCACTGACTCTAGAGTCTATTTTGCTTCAAAGCTTGCACAAACATGGGCCTGTTATTTCTCTCTTTAAGTCTCAGTCTCCTCAGAGTTATAATGGAGATAATGAGTATTTATCTCATAGGATTGTTGATCATTAAATGTGTTAACACATGGAAACTTCCTAGAACAGAACAGACACAAGTGCTTAGTATAGATTAGCTTCAAAAAATGTTTTACTATTTATTTGGTTTAAAATTTCTTCCCCATATCATATGTCTCTTATTCCCTAATTATTCAACCTCAGGTCCTAACCAAGTGAAGACATTTTTCTTGCAAAAGATAGTGATCCCTTTCTCCTGCGAACTTGGAACATCATAAATATCCACTAGCTATTTGACTTTTAATATTATGCTTTCTTTAATTTCTAGTACAATATTCAGAATTGTGTGTTTTCTTTTCCTCAAACCACCCTTATTATCACAATATCTACTAGGGTGGCTTGTATGCAGTAGATCTTGCATAAATGTGTCCAATAACAATTACAATAAAGTTATTATATACTAAAATATAAATTAATGCCATTATTTTCATTCATCTGATTAGCTCTCTATATGGAGTTCAGTGTCTTGAAATAAAAGACTAATCCACGTCATGATTAAATCTTTGTTTGAAAAAAGTGTGTGTGTGTGTGTGTGTGTGTGTGTGTGTATGTACCTGTGTACATTCAGGTAGAACTCAGGAAAGATACTCTTAGCTCTGAGTGAAGTAAAGTGGAAATACTAAGGAGCTGAGTAGGTAGGAGCACTTCTCAGCTAAAAGGGATGGGATTATGATTGAATTATATTTTTATATACTAAACATTTTTAAATCAAGAGTATGAAGTGAATGTATGTATTAAAACAGTCTTAGCTCTCAGTCATAAGGATAAAAACAGTCTTAAAACAACACGATACTTCCAGTTTCAGTTCTAACATTTAAAGCTTATAAAATTATCATTCTTACTTTTATAAAAGCAAAAAAGTTGAACAAACTTAGAATCATTGATTTTCCTTAATTTTATCAGAGAACTGAGGACACAGGACAAAATTCCCTCTTAAAAGCTAGAAATGCAGGTGAAGACAGAATTATGACCGAGTTCAGTTTACTGGGAAATGACAAAGGAATCAGTGAGTGGATATGTCAATAGACTTCCTGAATTGAATGAAAAGAAAATAGAATGAGCAAAATGGAACGGAATATCCAAAAACAGTGAGATGATTACAAAAGGCATGATGTACATGTAACTGGAATACTGGAGAGAAAAGAAATAAAAAAAGAAGAAGAAGAAATAATTGAAGTAATAGTTGATGAAAATTTTCCAAAACTGGGGACAGACACAAAACTACAGGTCCAGGAAGTTCAGAGAATACCATAAAGGAAAATGTCTACATGTAGGAGTATCATGCTTAATGGCAGAAAACCAAGGAAAAGAGAAAATCTTGAAAATAGCTAGAGGGAAAAAAATATCTTACATATAGAGGAACAAATACAAGAATTACCTATTAAAATAATTATATATTTCTTGTAATTACAAATTATAAGAATTCAGAAACTAATGAATGAAATATGTATTGAAAGAAAAAAATAGTCACAGTCTAGAATTCTGTACCAGTGAAATTAACTTTCACAAATAAAGGAGACACATCTACTAGTATAACTACAATGGGGAAAAAAAAAAAGTATTGGTAAGGATATGAAAAATTGTGCACTGCTGGGGAGATTGTGAAATCATACAACCATTATGAAAAACAGTATGAAGTTTCCTCAGAAAGTTAAAACTACCACGTGACCCAGCAATCTTACTTCTGGAAATATATTCAAAAGAACTGAAAGTATGGAGAGCTGAAAGCATAGTCTTAAAGATCTATTTATAGACCCTTGTTCACAGCAGCAGTATTCACAATAATCAAATGGTGGAAGCATTGTAATATCTATTAATGAGAGAAAGCAAAGAGGAACTAAAGAGCCTCTTGATGAAAGTGAAAGAGGAGGGTGAAAAAGCTGGCTTAAAACTCAATATTCAAAAAACTAAGACTGTGGCATGTGGTCCTTACTCCTTGGAAAGAGGAGGGTAAAAAAGTTGGCTTAAAGTTCAATTCAGAAAACTAAGATCATGGCCTCTGGTCCCATCACTTCATAGCACATAGATGGCGAAACACTGAAAACAATGGCTGACTTTATTTTTCTGAGCTTCAAATCACTGCAGATGGTGATTGCAGTCATGAAATTAAAAGAAGCTTACTCCTTGGAAGAAAAATTATGACCAACCTAGACAGCATATTCAAAAGCAGAGACATTACTTTGCTGACAAAGTTCCATCTAGTCATAGCTATGGTTTTACTAGTAGTAATGTATGGATGTGAGGGTTGGACTATAAAGGAAGCTGAGTGCCGAAGCACTGATTCTTTTGAATTGTGGTGTTGGAGAAGACTCTTGAAAGTCCCTTGGACTGTGAGCAGATCAAACCAGTCAATTCTAAACGAAATCAATCCTGAATATTCACTGGGAGGACTGATGCTGAAGCTGAAACTCCAATACTTTGGTTACTTTGGCCACCTGATGCAAAGAACTGACTCATTGAAAAAGATCCTGATGCTGGGAGAGATTGAAGGCAGGAGAAGCGGACAACAGAGGATGAGATGGTTGGATAGCATCACTGACTTGATGGATATGAGTTTAAGTAACTCTGGGAGTTGGTGATGGACAGGGAAGCCTGGTGTGCTGCAGTCCATGGGGTCACAAAGAGTCGGATACAACTGAGCGACTGAACAGAACTGATTATTGTATGAATGGATAAACAAAGTATGTATATGAATACAGTAGAATATTGTCATGTGTTTAAAAGGGAAAAAACTCTGTCACATGTTACAACATAGATGAAGACTTTATGCTAAATAAAGTAACTCAGTCACAAAAAGACAAATACTACATGATTCCACTTATATGAGGTACCTAGAGTAGTCGAAATCATAGGGTCAAAAAGTAGAGTGGTGGTTCACAATGGCTGGAATCAAGGTTGGGGAAAGCTCTCGTTTAATGACTGTAAAGCTTCAGATTTGCAGGATGAAAAAAACTCTGGAGATCTGTTTCATAATTATGTAAAAATACTTAACACTATTCAATTAGTGTTAGCTGCTCAGTCATGTCTGACTCTTTGTGACCCCATGGACTGTAGCCCGCCAGGCTCCTCTGTCCATGGAATTCTCCAGGTAAGAATACTGGAGTGGGTTGCCATTCCCTTCTCCAGGGGATCTTCCCAACCTAGGGATGGAACCCACGTCTCTTACATTGTAGGCAGATTCTTTACCATTTGAGCCACCAGGGAAGCCACGGTGCATTTAAAAACCGTTAAGAGGATAAATTTTATGTTTTTGCCAGTATAAAAAATTTACATTGTTCCCCCAATTTAAAAAATAAGTGAAGAAGAAGTACTATGTAAGAAAAACAAAAACTAAGGAAATTTGTTACCAGTAGACTGGCACTGCAAGAAATGTTAAAAGTTCTTCAGAGAGGGCAAATGATACAGGTCAGAAGCTTAAGTGTACATTAAGAAATGAAGAAACTAGAAACGGTAGAAATGAATATAAAATAAATCTATTTTTTTCTGATTCTTAATTGATAGAATACTTAACCTTTCTTTCAAAGTATTAATAGCAACAAGATATTAAGTGATTACTGAGAGATTATAACACAAAGGTGTAAAATAGTATATGGGACAAGAAGAAAGAATTGCAAATATTCTGTTCAGTTACCAATACAATCTGTGAAGCAGTACAGAATTATTTGAAAGTAGATTAATATTAGCTCTAAATATGTGCTGTAAACTCTAAAGCAACTGCTAAAAAAATTAAAAGAAGTATAATTGATAAGCTTCCCCAGTGGCTCAAATAATAAACAATCTGCTGAAATGCAGGAGACCTGGGTTTGATCCCTGGATGGGGAATATTCCCCTGGAGAAGGAAATGGCAACCCACTCCCATGTTCTTGCCTGGAAAATCTCATGGACAGTGAAGCCTGGAGGGCTATAGTTCAGAGGGTCACAAAAAGTTGGACATGACTGAGTGATGAACACACACACATGTACATATTTGATACGCTAAGAGATGAGAAAAGATGGACTAATATATTAACAGACTATGTCATGAAAATTAGGCAGAAAAGAGGGGAAATTGCAAATAAAAAATTTAATGATTAGAAAACATTTGAAAACATGGTAGATACTAATGAGCTATATTTGCAATTATTTCAAATGTGAATTGACTAAATGTGCAAATTAAAAAAACAGAGGCTGTCAGAGTAAATTAAAAAAAAAAAAAAAAAAAAACAAGACCAGCACTGGTCTGTGGCCTGTGAGAAGCTGGGCTGCAAAGCAGGGAATAAGCTAAACCATCCCGTGACCCATTTCTGTGTAAAAATTATCTTCCATGAAATCAGTCCCTGGTGCCACAATTGTTGGAGACCACTGATTTAACCCAAAGATTGATTTCTTTAACAGCTAATCCCTTTATGTTAAAACACCTGTTGTAATACCTGTAATAACCTTTTTGAAGTTCTCCAGCAGTGCTTTTAGGAATGAAATCCCACATTAGTATCCTGCTTGGCAGCTCCCTTAATTCAACATCCAGGAACTTCTCCTTCAGTGGCACAACTGACAGCATCTTAGAGTCCTGGCTATCTCCTCCAGTATGAACTCTTCCATGTTGAGCATGGAAGCATAACTAAAGGTCTTTCCACATTTTTAATCTTCATAGGGTTTCTCACCGTATGAGTTCTCTGATGCAGAAAAAGAAATTAATATTTTCAAGATATAAATATTTTTCTATCACTGATTATTTTATACCTTGAATCCAAATCTATACTCCAGCTTCTTTTTTCTTTCCTCACAACCATCCAGGGTTCTTTTCCTTGCTTTAGCACAATTATGTTTGGCTTAGGAATGGAATGGTCCACTGAAACCAAGTTACTACACTTCTCCGTCATCACATCAGGGTACAACTTCTTCTGAACAAATGTCAATGAATTTCCTCTTATGTAAAATAATTCTATGATCACATCTGTGTATGTTATTGGTCTCTGGGTCATGGCTTTAGACTTGCTAGTGCTGATCAGTCTTTGAGGTTCCTTTACCAGAAAAGCAGAGTCCAGAAACCCAGACCATTCCTTGTGGGCTTGGGCTATTTCTGCATAGCTGTTTCCATGGTGACCTGTGCTAGCTTCTTGTTTGGATAATTGTTACCACATGCAATTCTCAACAAGGTAAGGTATCATTTTATTGGAGAAATAAATAACTGGTTAATATCTTTTTATATTTTTTAATTGAGTACAGTTTACTGACATATTTATTTCTAAAGGGTATAATATATTTATATTACCATACTGTGTTTTATACTAAGGATTATTGGTTTGAAAATAAAACAACTCACAACCCTCCTATTTTTATAATTATTAAAATACAAACTTTGAAATAAATTTTATATGTATAATTAAATACTGAAACAATAACTGTGGGAGCAATTAGAAGACTCAAGAAATTTTATTAGAGCATGAATTCTATCCTTTTTGACTATAAGAATAAACAAAATTGCTAACTTTTGCATAGCATTTAAAATACGCAAAGAACTATAGTATTCATTCTACGTAAATTATGACATTTAATGTTTATAACAATCAAATGTGGCAGGAATTATCACTGTGAAAGTTTTAAATGTGAAGACAATGAGGCCTAACAAGGTTAAATATTTGAAAAATACATAGCTAATAAGATGGTGAGATTTGTTTGGTAAATCTTATGAAATTATTTTTGAAATATGTACTTACATTTTTCTTTTCCTCTTTTACTTTGGGTCAGTAAACTAAAGTCTCCAACTACAAAACTGTATTGCTTTGAAAACTGATGATGCTTTTCAGAGACTATTTTCAACAATGAGAATTAAGATGATTTTCTCTTTCTCCTTATAAGCAGACAGAATAAAGAATTGGGGGGGAAATGTGAAAAATGGTTCACTTAACTCATTCTGGTATTCTTGCCTGGAAAATGCCATGAACCGAGGACCCTGGTGACCTACAGCTCATGGGGTCGCAAAGAGTTGGACATGACTGAGCACAGCATAGCATACCTCACAGTGCCGTAAATAACTGGTAATAATACCTTCAGTATATAGATCAGTCAGTATCAGGCTATTACTGTCTCGCTTTTATTTCAGAACTGGTTATCTCTAACTTCTCTTTCTATACACCTTTGTTCCTCTTTCTCTGTCTTTCTTTTCAAGTACCTCTCTTCCCAATGTCAATTTCCACTTTTCTTATGTCTGCCACCTCCAGAGTAGTCTCTTAAATTTACTGTTTCTATGTAACATGGTAGTTTTTCAGTATACTTAGTGATGTTCAAAAGCCACTTTTAATTTTTCTAACCATACCTGCAGATGCAATAGCCAACTGAAACTTATTTATAAAAATCAAGGTGAACTTCATGTTAATACATAGTTTTTGGAGCATTGTACACTTTTTCCTCTCCTTTTCCTTCAGATTTATTTTGTTCAGAGGTTGTCCCTCCTGACTTTTCTTATATCTGTATAACTCATTTATGGGCTTATGAACTTAGTGAACTTCCAGTGTAGTTACTTCTTAGAGAGAGAGAAAGAAATGCATTGGCTAGGCAGGCATTTCTCCTATTCTTTAAATTTACAGTGAATGATATTATTGCTGGGGCAGTAGGAATACTTTCTCTTGGTGCTGCATATATATTATTTGATCTGGTAATAAATGTAAAATATAGTCTTACATAAACATACATATAAGCTAACAGTTGAAGGTGGCAAATGAATTATAGAATACAAAACTAGTCCCTGGTAGCCTGACTGTCCTGTGTGTATGAAATTGCATACTGTGTGAACAGAACTTCTTTAAAAGACTTCCTGAATAATATTTCTAACAGTGTAAGGAACTGGGACCTTGAAGTAAACCTTTTCATTTTTGAAAGTGCATTTACTACTTTAAGATTCTGTCTGGAATCCTCTGTGCATTTATACGCTGCTTCCTACTTCTTGGCCTGTGTACCCAAGTTCTGACACAGTGGAACATGAGAAACCAGCTTATCCTCTAAAGCTCATTTCTGACTGCTGATGGGGTATAGGTCAGTGCTAGTATAGACTGTGAATTCTGTTGCTTTGTTACCTGTGAGCTGTGTATTGAAACTCAAGTGAAATACAGTATTTTGAATCAATCAGTCAGCAAATGTTGATTGAGCACCCATGATGTTTTAGGCAGAGTAGCATATTAAAGTTGTAGTAAGCAAGACCCATTCCCTCAGGAAGTTTAAAATTTAGCTAGCTGGAAATTTAAAAATGTAAAAATCATGTATAAAAAACTATAATATTAATATTAAAATGTAAGTTACATTTTAGGAAACAAGAGTTGTAAGAAATACAGTAGATAAAGGATTAGTATCCAGAATATTTGACTATTGCCTACATATCAGTGAATTAAAATATAAAAAATCCATATCAAAACATGCAAATTATAATTTGGCTTGTAGGCAATAGTTTTCTGACCTCTGAGTTAGAAAGCTATTGCAACAATCTGATAGCATCAGTCAGGATGAGAGTAGTGATGGTTCTATGATAGGATTGCATCTATAGTTTGAATCAGATTTAACAGAATTTGTTGACAAGTCTGATGTAGAGTAGGAGAGAAAGAGGTGTCAAGGATGATTTCAAGATTTTTATATTAGCAACTGAAGGTTAACATTGCCATTTACTGAGCTAAAGAAGATTAAAGGAGGATCATATAAAAGAAGAAAAATAGAAATTCAAATAGAAATTCATTAAGCTATTTGAAATACAGATAAATATGTCAAAGAAATAGTTGGAAAAAATAAATATGGAGCTTAGGATCTTTGGGAAGTCATCAGTATATAGATAGTATCAAAGCCTTAATACTTGATGAGATGACTAGAGAATAAACACAAAATGGTCTTGATAATGGATCATGCTGTTACTGCTACTGCTACTGTGTCCGACTCTATGCCACCCCAGAGATGGCAACCCACCAAGCTCCCCTGTCCCTGGGATTCTCCAAGCAAGAACACTGGAGTGGGTTGCCCATTTCCTTCTCCAATGCATGAAAGTGAAAAGCCAAAGTGAAGTCGCTCAGTCATGTCCGACTCCTAGCAACCCCATGGACTGCAGCCTACCAGGCTTGTCCGTCCATGGGATTTGCCAAGCAAGAGTACTGGAGTGGGTTGCCGTTGCCTTCTCCAGATGAGACATGAATGTGCCAACAAAGATCCATATAGTCAAAGCTATGATTTTTCCAGTAGTCATGTACGAATGTGAGAGTTGGAGTATCAAGAATGCTGAGTGGCAAAGAATTGATGCATTCAAACTGTGCTGGAGAAGACTCTTGAGGGTCCCTGGGCCTGCAAGGAGATCAAACCACTCAATTTGAAAGGAAATCAACTCTGAATATTCATTAGAAGGACTAATGGCTGAAGCTGAAACTGCAATTCTTTGGCTACCTGTTGTGATCAGCCAACTCACTGGAAAAACCCTGATTTGGGTAAAGATTGAAGCAAGAGGAGAAGGGGGCAGCAGAGGATGAGATGGTTAGATAGTATCACTGATTCAATGGACGTGAATTTGAGAAAACTCTGGGAGATAGTGAAGAACAGGAAAGCCTGGTGTGCTGTAGTCCATGGGATTGCAGAGTTGGACACAATTTAGCAAATGAACAACTACTGTCTGGTTTATAACAAAATGAAAAGAAGTAGAGTCCTTTTTTACAGATAGGCTTTCCAGTACAATAAGAAGCAATAATCTGAGATTTTTTTTTTCTTTTTTTAAGAAAGTAGAGATATTTAAACTTTGAAATGTGCAATAAAATTTACAAACTAAAACGTTAGGGTAACCATTTACATGGTTATATGGATGAAAATGCAGTATATAGCTTCTAATATAATCTGCAGTAGAGGGCAAAAAAGAAGAGGGGATAAATACTACCAAATCAATAGAAGACACATAGGAAAAATAAATTATTGGTAAACAACAAGATAGACTTTATATATTAGCAATCATAATAACTCTAAATGAATCAAACTCATCTATTAAAATTTGAAGCACATGAGATAGACTTTAAAATTAAAACTAGATTCCATCATATGTGGTTACAAGAAATACAGTTAAAACATCAGGGTACAGAAAAAAAGAAAAATATGCAATAAATATATATTAGAATAAAATATTAATATTTTTCAAAATAGAATTTCAGCAAAAATAGCCATATTATTATGGATAAAAACTGTAAAGCTAATAAAATTTATAAAGAAAATATTTCAATAGCAAACTTGCAGATACCTATTAATTTATATTTGAAATATATAAAAACAAATACAGAATTAGAAAAAACATTTTACAATGATAAAAATTTTAACAAATTTTCCAGAAGTTTTAGATGAAACAGATAAACAACTGTCTAGAGTATAGAATATTTGGACAATAATTTGATTTAGTATGTTTAAGTGGATTCCTGTGGACAACAGAGACTTCTCCTTTTCTGCAAGCATTCATGAACATTAGCAAAAACTGAGTATATAAAAGTCATAAAAATATCTTACCAATTTTCATTGAGCTTTAATTTATATGCTATGAACAAAATTAAATGAAATGTAACAAAGATGGCTTAAAACACTTAGATACTAAAATTTCACTTCTAAGTAGTTCATAGATAAAAGTATAAATCACAATGAAAATTATGAAATCAATATTTTACAATTAAGGCACAATGATCCATATTATGGGTAAAGCTAAAATGGTATTTAGAGGTAAATCCATAGCCTTATAAATTTAAAGCTAAAAGGATATACTTATATTAAATTGATCATTCAAGTTAAAATATGAAAAAGAGTTAAATAGAATAAAGGAAAATAAAACAAAGCAGAAATTAATAAATAAAATGAAAAATAGTTTCAACCATTTTTATTAACAATTATGATAATAAGGCCTCTATTAAGACAGAAAGAGAAAAAGCATAAACAAGTTGTGTTAGACTTTAAAAGATAAGGAAAATTATTACAGATGTGTTCAAGACTTTATAATAATATAGAATAATCTATGCCAACATTTTAGAAACTTGAATGATTTGGATAATGTATGTATATGTTATATTAGAAATAGAAAACCTACATAAAGTAAAAATAATTTAGAAAACCAAATATATAATAAAACATCTCTTGAATCTAAAATATACCAATCAAAAATATTTTTACAGGTGAGTTTTAGTAAGTCTTCAAGCAAGAGATAATTCAACTAATAATTGCTTTAGACACTGGAAAGAGACAGATACACCACTGATAGCAAAACTGGGAGAGAAAAACACAAGGTAAATATTATAAACTATGTTACACTAGGATAAGGATGCAAAACACTAGACAATTAACAAAGTGAATACAACAATATAGAAAAAAAATATAATGTGGTCACATTTGATTATCCCAGGAATGTAAGGATAATATTAAAAATTAAATGAGTTACACTTCCACTAAAAGCTAAGATTTAGTATCTCAGCATGGATTTACTCTCCTTCCATAAGAGGTAATCAAGTAGTGGAAGAATTTGTAAATTCAAGGAAGTCAAGGCAGATAGGGTTTGCAGATAGGGTTTGCAGATCAGAATATGGAGGAGAAAGGCCTGCAAAAGAGAATCTTCTAGGTATCTGCAGAGGATTTCTCTTGAGTGTTTTGCACAGTACTGATCACATTTTTGACTGCAAAATTCCTTGGACAGAGGAGCCTGGTGGGCTACAATCCATGGAATCACAAAGAGTTGGACATGACTGTGCACGCATGCATCCAAGATTCGCACATGTGTGTGAGGGAATTAGGCAAGAGTGGGGAAAGAACAACCCAAAAGGATTAGAGGAACAATCTATGAGGTTCACAGTAAGTCAGGTAGAGTTTGTGGTCTTTACAACCAGAATGGGAAAAGAAAACATAATTGATGGGATATTGGGCAGAGTAGTCAGAAGGATGTTGTCTCAATAATGGAGGAAAAGTTTGCTCTAGACTAGTAGCTAGTCTGGCCCCACCTCACAAAGCTTAAAAGTCATCCTCAAAAAGATTACCATGTTTTTCAAATAACTTAACTTTGCTCTAGAACAAAGCTGAAGAAAATCTGTTGTCATACAAAAATATCCAGCACCCAAAAAAGTAAAATTTACAAATTTCTGCCATTTAATAATAATGACCATGCATGCTACAATGCCCTACTGTCTATATAGTGCCATAATGTCTAGAAAAAATGAATGCCTAATATTTCCATGTATTTAGATCTTGAAGCAGAATATTAAGGAAATAGGCTTTAGAAAAGTCATATTATGGAAATTTAAAAATATACATAACAACACTATATACTCTTTATAGTTATATATATACATACTAAAAGAACAGAGACAAACTAGATTTTAGAAAGCATGACAATGGGTGTGTTTGGGGACTGGGGATAGGATCATAAGAACTTTTAACTTTAATGTTTTATTTTGTGCATACCATTTAAGTTTGGAAGCAATTATAACAATTTTTAGCAATAGATATATTTGAAATTTTATATTATGACTTGAAGTCTCAAATGTTTTGTGTCAATTACTTTTGAAAAGCAACAACCCTGATAATCAGGAGCATAGCAACTAATGTAACAATGACGTGATATTTTCCTCATTACACTGAAAAAGTTCTAAAAATCTAACATCTCTGAAATCGGCAAAGATGTAAAAAGTGCACTCTCACATATTTATGTACAAATGAAGTAAACAGATAATATGAACAGCAATATGACATTAATTTAGTGAAATTGAAATGCTCATTTCCTAATATCCAGAACCTCTGCTTTTTCATACACAGTGAGGAATGTTTTGCACAGGTACACTGGATATATTACTGTTCTGATTAAGTGCTGTCTCTATGGTGAAAAACTGGAAACTTACTTATTCCTCCATAGAATATAAATGGGTAAATATTGACATATTTATATTACTATACAGAAACTAATCAGAATATATTAGATTTAACTATAATAAGTACATATATATCTATGTGTATGCACATATATTTATTTCTAAAATATTTTCTGAAAGACACAGTTTGAAATAAAGAATACCATTTGTGTAATTTCTAGTGCAAAATATGTACAATAGAACATGCATGGATATAGATGGATATGTGTATAAAAAATAAGATGAAAAAAATTGCACAGAAATTGTGAAAGATTATCTTTTAGAGTAGATGGGACATGGAGTGGGAGTGAAGTACTGAAAAAGGTGAACTTTTAAATATTTTATTAATTCTTGAAGAATAAAATACATCATTTATTTATTCTTAATGATAGATATATATGTAAGCACCACTAGTGAGTTTTAGAGAGTATGTACCAGGAAAATCAATTAAAAAACACATACCAAAAGTTAATTTTTTTTGTAAAAGTTAATTCCTTATACTTACAATAGGAATGATTGATTTTTAATGATTTGTACTATCCTGTATATTTTAAATATTTTCAAATAAGTTAAATAACAATATAGTTGATAAATATAAAATATCAATAGACTTCATAAGTCAAGACATTATTATTTTTCAAGTGAATAGTAACCTGTAAGTTCCACTTTGCCTCAGAAAAGATAAAGATTTATGTAGACTGCATCATTCAAAGACATTTTCAATAATGAAAGTGTGATATGGTTGGAACAGTGGACAGACTTTTACAGATGGAGAAGAAAAAGCCATCTCAGGAATACTGAATGGAACAACTAAAGAGATTAAAGCCAGGTTACATATTCAGGTAGCAATAAGGAGACTAATGAGAGGAACCGACAACCAAATCCAGATGAAATGGAAGGATGGATTGGGCCACAGTTGGTTGGTGAAAGCCAGCGTCAATTGCTCAGTTGTGTCTGACTCTTTGCTACCCCATGGACTGTAGTCTACCACACTCCTCAGTCCATGGAATTGTCCAGGCAAGAAAGAAGGGTAGCCATTCCCTTCTCCGGGGTATCTTCCTGACCCAGGGATTGAACCTGGGTTTCCTGAAACACAGGCAGATTCTTTACCATCTATCCACCAAGGAAGCCCCACAGTTGGTCCATAAGTAATACCAAATAATAGAATATCATCAAAGCCCAGTAAGATGCATAATCTGTGCCAGGGAGCAATTAACAGAAGGAATGAAGGATGCCAGAAAAGTTTCTCAGAATTAGTGTCTTGGTAAAGGATCTAGATAAGGATTCAAATGCAAGATAAAAACAAACAAAAACAAGACCTGGTAGCTGGAGGGAAGGTGTTAGTTTAGTTTGAAGATGATGGAGGAGAGTGTTTAATGTGGTATCTCTGACTTCAGACCCTGCCACTTATTTTCTAGATATATAGTCTTGTGTAACCTGATTGATGCCCAGTATTAAAGCCTTTCTTCCTTGCCTTTCTCAGTCTTTTCTGCAGTTGAGAGTGTCCATGTGTCACTGTTTTTTCTGCCTGAGACATAAGTAGAATTTGTTGGAAACTTCTATGGAAAATTTTGCTTTTCTGATAAAATGGACATTTTTGTTGTTGCTGACATTGCCCCTTTTTCCTTATTCCTGGCCAAATGTAAACATAATGCATATCACTGAAGTAGTTGTCTTGCAACTATTGGGTTGGCCAAAAAGTTTTTTTTTTTTTTTAAGTAAAAATAAAAGGCACTTTTCTCATTTTCATCAAGAACTTTATTGAACAATGTATTCACCATTTTGTTCCACTATCTTCTGCCATTTTTCAGGCAACTTCACAATTCATCTTCCTAAAATGTTTTACCTTTTGGAGTAAAGAATTGTTCCAAGTGCTTTTTACAGTCTTCCAGGGAACTGAATATTTTGCCATTACAAGAATTTTGTAAAGACCAAAGTAAATGGAAATCTGAAGGTGCAATGTCTGGTGAATATAGCAGGTGAATCAGAACTTCCAACCAACCTGTAACAGCTTTGCTGGTCATCAAAGAAACACGTTACATTACCTTAATGCAAGATTATGCATTTTCTGTTGCCTAATTCCTGATGCTTTTCATGTACTGCAGCTTTCAGTTGGCCTAATTGGGAGCAGTACTTGGAATTAATCATTTAGTTTCCAGAAGGAGCTGATAATAGACGACTCCCTTACAATCCCACCATATGCACAGCATCACCTTTTTTTGGATTAAGATTGGCCTTTGATGTCATTGGCAGTAGTTCATTTTGCTTGCCCCATGATCTCTTCCATTCCACAGTATCACACAGTATTCACTTTTCATCACCTGGCACAATTTGTTTTAAAATGGAAAATTTTCATTA
Source organism: Oryx dammah (assembly GCF_014754425.2). Classification (NCBI taxonomy): domain Eukaryota; kingdom Metazoa; phylum Chordata; class Mammalia; order Artiodactyla; family Bovidae; genus Oryx; species Oryx dammah. The sequence continues at coordinate 26,065,835 of NW_024070213.1, forward strand.
TATTTAACAAGATGATCACATGTGGAAATACAGTCAAGAAGGGTTCTTTTTTTTTTTTTTTTTTACTTAACTTATGTGGAACCCAAACATCAGAGTGATGAACATAAGTAAGCTGTGCGAATGATTTTCAATGTTTGGTTTGGATATTTTGAGTATGTCGGCTATCTTCTGCATATTATAATGTTGATTGTCCTCAGTTAATGTCTTGATTTCATCACTATCAACTTCAACTGCTTTGCCTGACCATGGAACACCGTCCAGCAAGAAATATCCAACATGAAACTTCTCAAATGGCTTTTGACACATTCAATCAGTCACAGTTCCCTCTCCATAGACTGTACAAAGGTTATTTTGAGTTTCAGTTGTGATTTTACCTTTCTTGAAATAATAAAGCATAATATGCTAAAATGTTGCATTTTATTTCCATCTTCAATATTAAAGTGGATATACAAATATTCACCAATTTTGGTTTTTTAAAAAAATACACTCCGATATGACACTTGCCACAGCACAATCTAACAAAATTTTTTCAAATGAAGTTCAGTTCAGTTCAGTTCAGTTCAGTTGCTCAGTCGTGTCCAACTCTTTGCAACCCAATGAATCACAGCACGTCAGGGCTCCCTATCCATCAACAACACCCAGAGCTCACTCAGACTTATGTCCATCAAGTCGGTGATGTCATCCAGCCAACTCATCCTCTGTTGCCAACTTCTCCTCCAGCTCCCAATCCCTCCCAGCATCAGGGGCTTTTCTAATGAGTCAACTCTTCTCATGAGGTGGCCAAAGTATTGGAGTTTCAGCTTCAGCATCAGTACTACCAATGAACACCCAGGACTGATCTCCTTTAGGATGGACTGGTTGGATCTCCTTGAAGTCCAAGGGACTCTCAAGAGTCTTCTCCAACACCACAGTTCAAAAGCATCAATTCTTCAGTTCTCAGCTTTCTTCACAGTCCAAGTCTTGCATTCATACATGATCACTGGAAAAACCATAGCCTTGACTAGACAGACCTTTGTTGGTAAAGTATTATCTCTGTTTTCAATATGCTGTCTAGGTTGGTCATAACTTTCCTTCCAAGGAGCAAGTGTCTTTTAATTTCATGGCTGCAATCACCATCTGCAGTAATTTTGGAGCCCCCCAAAATAAAATCTGACACTGTTTCCACTGTTTACCCATCTATTTCCTATGAAGTGATGGGACCAGATGCCATAATCTCAGTTTTTTGAATGTTCAGCTTTAAGTAAACATTTTCACTCTCCTCTTTCACTTGCATCAAGAGGCTTTTTAGTTCCTCTTCACTTTCTGCCATAAGGGTGGTGTCATCTGCATATCTGAGGTTATTGATATTTCTCCCAGCAATCTTGATTCCAGCTTGTGCTTCTTCCAGCCCAGCATTTCTCATGATGTACTCTAAGTATAAGTTAAATAAGTAGGGTGACAATATACAGCCTTGATGTACTCCTTTTCCTATTTGGGACCAGTCTGTTGTTCCATGTCCAGTTCTAACTGTTGCTTCCTGACCTGCATATAGATTTCTCCAGAGGCAGGTCAGGTGGTCTGGTATTCCCATCTCTTTCAGAATTTTCCACAGCTTATTGTGATCCACACAGTCAAAAGCTTTGGCATAGTCAATAAAGCAGAAAGAGATGTTTTTCTGGAACTCTCTTGCTTTTTCCATGATCCAGCGGATGTTGGCAATTTGATCTCTGGTTCCTCTGCCTTTTCTAAAACCAGCTTGAACATCTGGAAGTTCATGGTTCACGTATTGCTGAAGCCTGGCTTGGAGAATTTTGAGCATTACTTTACTAGCATGTGAGATGAGTACAATTGTGTGGTAGTTTGAGCATTCTTTGGCATTACCTTTCTTTGGGATTTGGAATGAAAAGTGACCTTTTCCAGTCCTGTGGCCACTGCTGAATTTTCCAAATTTCTGGCACATTGAGTGCATCACTTTCACGATTTGAAATAGCTCAACTGGAATTCTATCACCTCCACTAGTTTTGTTCATAGTGATGCTTTCTAAGGCCCATTTGACTTCACATTCCAGGATGTCTGGCTCTAGGTGAGTGACCACACCATCGTGATTATCTGGGTCATGAAGATCTTTTTTGTACAGTTCTTCTGTGTATTCTTGCCACCTCTTCTTAATATCTTCTGCTTCTGTTAGGTCCATACCATTTCTGTCCTTTATCGAGCCCATCATTGCATGAAATGTTCCCTTGGTATCTCTAATTTTCTTGAGGAGATCTCTAGTCTTTCTCATTCTGTTGTTTTCCTCTATCTTTGCATTGATTGCTGAGGAAGGCTTTCTTATCTCTCCTTGCTATTCTTTGGAACTCTGCATTCAGATGCTTATATCTTTCCTTTTCTCCTTTGCTTTTCACTTCTCTTCTTTTCACAGCTATTTGTAAGGCCTGCCCAGACAGCCATTTTGCTTTTTTGCATTTCTTTTCCATGTGGATGGTCTTGATCCCTGTCTCTTGTACAATGTCACAAACCTCGGTCCATAGTTCATCAGGCACTCTTTATCAGATCTAGTCCCTTAAATTTATTTTTCAGTTCCACTGTATAATCATAAGGGATTTGATTTAGGTCATACCTGAATGGTCTAGTGGTTTTCCCTACTTTCTTCAATTTATGTCTAAATTTGGCAATAAAGAGTTCCTGATCTGAGCCACAGTCAGCTCCCAGTCTTGTTTTTGCTGGCTGTATAGAGCTTCTCCATCTTTGGCTGCAAAGGATATAATCAATCTGTTTTCGGTGTTGACCATCTGGTGATGTCCATGTGTAGAGTCTTCTCGTGTGTTGTTGGAAGAGGGTGTTTGGTATGACCAGTGCATTTTCCTGGCAAAACTCTATTAGTCTTTGCCCTGCTTCATTCCATATTCCAAGGCCAAATTTGCCTGTTACCCCAGGTGTTTCTTGACTTCCTACTTTTGTATTCAGTTCCCTATAATGCAAAGGGCATCTTTTTGGGATGTTAGTTCTAAAAGGTCTTGAAGGTCTTCACAGAACAGTTCAACTTCAGCTTCTTTAGCATTACTGGTTGGGGCATAGGCTTGGATTACTGTGATATTGAATGATTTGCCTAGGAAATGAACAGAGATCATTCTGTCATTTTTGAGACTGCATCCAAGTACTGCAATTTGGACTCCTTTGTTGACTATGATGGCTACTCCATTTCTTCTGAGGGATTCCTGCCCGCAGTAGTAGATATAATGGTCATCTGAGTTAAATGCACCCATTCCAGTCCATTTCAGTTCACTGATTCCTAGAATGTTGACGTTCACTCTTGCCATCTCCTGTTTGACCACTTCCCATTTGCCTTGATTCATGGACCTTGATTCCAGGTTCCTATGCAATATTGCTCTTTACAGCATCGGACCTTGCTTCTATCACCAGTCACATCCACAACTGGGTATTGTTTTTGCTTTGGCTTCATCCCTTCATTCTTTCTGGAGTTATTTCTCCACTGATCTCCAGTAGCGTGTTGGGCACCCGGGGAGTTCCCCTTTCAGTATCCTATCATTTTGCCTTTTCATACTGTTCATGGGGTTCTCCACGCCAGAATACTGAAGTGGTTTGCCATTCCCTTCTCCAGTGGACCACATTCTGTAAATCACAACCACTAAGCTACTAGAGCCACCTTGTGAAAATAATGAACAAACGTTTTGCCCAACCCAACATAAAGAAAAAACCAAAAGTATCATGAAGTATCTGGTACTGACATTATTGTGCAAACTAGGCCAGGGCTATTTACTTCTCATTGTGAGAGAAAAATCAGCTTCAGTTTATTTAATATATTGTGATCACGTTTTTGATACTTATATCTAAAAGCATTCTAAACTGCTATGCTTGTTATATAACCTAGAGGAATTTATTTTAATTCTCTAAGTCTCAATTTCCTCATTGTTTCATGTGTGTATTGAATAATAAATGTTTGGTGCTTAGCTTTAGTGCTTAATTTGAAACATGCTTAACAAATGTTATTACTCATTGCAATCATTATCAAAATAAGACAAAGTTGTTAAATTTTTTAACAGCAAATCAGCAGATTTATGGCTGATGGAGCCAATACTCCCTATATTGCTATGGGTTAGAAATATAGAGAAGGCAATGGCAACCCATTCCAGTACTCGCCTGGAAAATCCCATGGACGGAGAGCCTGATAGGCTGCAGTCCATGGGGTCGCTAAAAGTCAGACATGACTGAGAGACTTCATTTTCACTTTTCATTTTCATGCATTGGAGAAGGAAATGGCAACCCACTCCAGTGTTCTTGCCTAGAGAATCCCAGGGATGGGGGAACCCAGTGGGCTGCCATCTATGGGGTCGCACAGAGTCAGACACGACTGAAGCGACTTAGCAGCAGCAGCAGAAATACAGAGATAATCCCCAAATCAGCAACTAGACCAAGCTTAGAAAATAAGTGAAGTGGCTGAGCCATTAAGATTTGATGGGTGTGGAAAAAGACAGGCCAGTAAAGAATTTTTCATATAAATTTAAATTTATTTTGACATATAGTCAACACTTCCATAGCAGTGGTGAACATATGCTCTGATATGCACGACATAGAATGGGTTAATCTTACCTGGTCTGGATTGACTTCATTCATTTATCTATAGCTACCAATTCTTGGGCAATCTATGGAATCTGTTCATTGAAAAAAATCAGTGTTCTATAACCACAGATTTCTTGTTCTTCCAAGAGTTGTATTAGTCTGTTAGCACTACTTAAATATAATTGACTACGATTTGTATTTGGGTTTGGTGAAATCTGTCATGAAAGCAGAGTGGGGGTGGGGTAGCAGTGGGCCCAGAGGTGTAATTTTAATGGTTAGCAAAGGTGAAAGAGTTAGAATTTGTCTCTGTAACCAGTTCCCTCTAAGAGATCGCAACCACAAGCTGAGGTTGGGCTTTATGGTACTGAGGTAAGGGAGTAGCAGTTTGAGACCCACACAGAATGCACAACTTGGCCAGTGGAAATAGGACAAAGAACTCTGCGCTAGAGTCTCTAGACACTTTTAATGGATATTCTTCTCCTACTGTTGCTGTACTGTATCCTTCACCATATTAAAGTTGTTCAATGAGTATAAACATTTTGAGTCCTATGAGCTCTTTCAACAAACACTTAAAATTATGAATAGGTCCTACACACATAGAGTCATAGTTAAAAGATACTATACTAAGAATTGTGTCATAATTATACTTAACATTGCTATAGAGCAGATAATATAGTAAAATAATCACTCATCTAATCTCACCACCAATACCTTTTAAAGGCTCTCTTCACACTTTTAGCTTTTCTAGGGATAAAATTTATACCTTGAATTTCATTACACTACATTTACATGCAACCTTAAAAAGTATTATTAGTTTTGTCTTGTTTTCAACTATGATAAATGAAATCATAAAGTGTGATTTATTTTCTGACATACTATTTTCTGTTTAGTATTATATATTTGAGCTTCAACCATGTTGTTGTTTTCAGCTATAGTTTATTCTTTTTTAATATTTTAAAAATTCTTAAAGAGATGAGAATACCAGACCACCTTACCTGCCTCCTGACAAACCTGTAAGCCAGTCAAGATGTAACAGTTAGAACCCGACATGGAATAATGGACTGGTTTTAAATGGGGAAATGAGTACGTCAAGGCTGTATTTTGTCACCCTATTAATTTAACTTATATGCAGAGTATATCAGGCAAAATGTCAGGCTGATGACACACAAGCCAGAACCAAGATTGCCAGGAGAAATATCAGATATGCAGATGACCCCACCCTTATGGCCGAAAGCAAAGAGGAACTAAAAAGTCTCTTGATGAGGGTGAAAGAGGAGAGTGAAAAGCTGGCTTAAAACTCAACATTCAAAAAACTAAGATCATGGCATCTTGTTCCATCAATTCATGGCAAATAGGTGGGGAAACAATGGAAACAGTGACAGAGTTTATTTTGGGGGGCTCTAAAATCACTGCAGATGGTGACTGCAGCCATGAAATTAAAAGACGCTTGCTCCTTGGAAGAAAAGCTATGACCAATCTAGATAGCATATTAAAAAGCAGAGACATTACTTTGCCGACAGAAGTCTGTCTAGTCAAAGCTATGGTTTTTCCAGTAGTCAGTCACATGACTACTTTTCCAGTAGTCACATCCATAATGTGAGAGTTGGACCATAAAGAAGGCTAAGTGCTGAAGAGTTGATGCTTTTGAACTGTGGTGTTGGAGAAGACTCTTGAGAGTCCTTGGACTATAAGGAAATCAAACCAGCCAGTCCTAACTGAGTTTATTCCCTGGTGGCTCAGAGGTTAAAGTGTCTGCTTGCAGTTCAGGAGACATGAATTTGATCCCTGGGTCAGGAGGATCCCCTGGAAAAGGAAATGGCAACCCACTCCAGTATTCTTGCCTGGAGAATCCCATGGACAGAGGAGCCTGGCGGGCTACAGTCCACGGGGTCGCAAAGAGTCGGACACGACTGAGCGACTTCATTTCAATTCTAAAGGAAATCAATCTTGAATATTCAGTGGATGATGAAACTCCAATACTCTGGCCACCTGAGTCAAAAGCTGACTCATTAGAAAAAGCCCTGATGCTGGGAAAGATTGAAGGCAGGAGGAGAAGTGAACAGCAGAGGATGGGATGGTTGGATGGCATCACCGACTCAATGGCCATGACTTTGAGAAAGCTCCAGGAATTGGTGATGGACAGGGAAGCCTGGGATGCTGCAGTCCATGGGGTTGCAAAGAGTCGTACATGACTGAGCAACTGAACAACAACCACCATCATTTATCCATTCTCTTCCTAACTGACATTTGGCTTCTTTCTAATATTTTATTATAAATAGTGTCACAATTAATATTCTTGTATTCCTGTATATGCTCCCCTAGTGGCTCAGATGGTGAATAATCTGCCAGAAATACACAAGACCTGGGTTCTAATCCTGGGTAGGGAAGATTCCCTGGAGAAAGAAATGACAACCCACTCCAATATTCTTGCATGGGAAATCCCATGAACAGAAGAGCCTGGAGGGCTATTATAGTCCATGAGATCGCAAAGAGTTGGATATGACTGAAAGACTAACACTTTTACATTCTTGTATATGACTCCTGGTGGGACAGATACAAAAGTTTTTCTAGGTATACGCAACAGGGCAATTTCTAGTTACAAGGTGCACATATGTCCAATGTTATGAGTTCATGTCATAACCCAAAGTTGTCATAACAATTTGAACTCTCAACAAGTTATTTCCTGGCAGTTAAAACAAATATTTGTAATTTCTGCAAAAAATAATTAAGTAGTGTATTTGTGGGACTTCCCTGGTGGCTCAGATGGTAAAGAATATGTCTGTAATGCGGGAGTCCTGGGTTTGATCCCTGGGTTGGGAAGATCCCCTGGAAGAGGGTATGGCAATCCACTCCAGTATTCTTGCCTGGAGAATCCTGTGGACAGAGGAGCCTGGTGGGCTACAATCCATGGGGTCACAAAGAGTCAAACATTATTGAGCATCTAAGCACACAGTGTATTTGTAGTATAATATATCTTGAATGAAATACTGGGAATTTCTCAGATATCATATATATGAGTACTTCTAGGTATGTGTTTCTGGGGGAGGAAATGGCAACCCATTCCAGTATTTTTGCCTGGAGAATTCCATGGACAAAGAGGAGCCTGGCAGGCTAGAGTTCACGTGGTCACAAAGAGATGGACATGACTGAGCACCTAAGCAGATATGTGTTCACATTCATATATTTGTATAGTATATGAATTAGTGAACTTTCAGATAAATTTGTAATATTTTAGATTAAAAATAGGATCTTTATGTTTAAATGCTGTTTCTCTGCCTTTTTAAAACCAGAAAATTATACTTTTTAATTTTTGCTTTATTAGACATGCTAGGAAATTGAAGACTGACAGAAACTAGTAAATATATCTGCTTTGGGCTTCCCTGGTGGCTCAGAGGTTAAAGTATCTGCCTCCAATGTGGGAAACCAGGGTTCAGTCCCTGGGTTGGGAAGATCCCCTGGAGAAGGAAATGGCAACCCACTCCAGTATTCTTGCCTGCAGAATCCCATGGACAGAGGAGCTTGGTAGGCTACAGTCCACGGGGTCACAAAGAGTCGGACACGACTGAGTGACTTCATTTTCACTTTCACACTTATGTAAACTTTATAATAACCATAATGAGTTTTGTTACAGTAACCATAATGAGTGTAATTATTTTAGGGCAATTGGATGATTGGCATAAATGGGGTTTTCTGATAAGTCACATCTTACAACTCAAAGATGCATTACTGTTTTGTACCAATCGACCAGAATCTGCATGAATGCTAACTCTGAAAAGTTACGGATAAATAATAAATATCAGATACAGCGTCAGGAAAATTAAATGATTTTCCTGTTTATATTTGAGATTTTGCCAGTTTCCAAATGTAATTTTGAGAAAATCAGGTGACCTTTCTGACCACCAACTACTTTAGCTACAAGTGCCTAATCATCACTATGTTGCTCTAATGACTAAGTAAAAGAGTATGTAAGAAAATTTTTCATAAACACCAAAGCTGAGATTGAAAATGTCAGGTGCTCTAGTCACTAGTTTTATTGTAAAGTCAAAGTTCATTGGTATAAGTATATAAGATAATGTACCTAGTAGGAAAGTTTATTTATAAAGGTAAAGGTATGGAAAACCCTGAGTATCATTAGTTAGTTCATTCAGTCACTTAGTTGTGTCCAACTCTTTGTGACCCCATGAATCACAGTACACTAGGCCTCCCTGTCCATCACCAACTACCGGAGCTCACTCAAACTCATGTCCATTGAGTCGGTGATGATATCCAGCCATCTCATCCTGTAGTCCCCTTCTCCTCCTGTCCTAATCCCGCCCAGTGTCAGGGTCTTTTACAATGAGTCAACTCTTCTCATGAGGTGGCCAAAGTATTGGAGTTTCAGCTTTAGCATCAGTCCTTCCAAAGAACACCCAGGACTGATCTCCTTTAGAATGGACTGGTTGGATGTCCTTGTAGTCCAAGGGACTCTCAAGAGTCTTCTCCAACACCACAGTTCAAAAGTATCAATTCTTCGGCCCTCAGCTTTCTTCACAGTCCAACTCTCACATACATATTTGACCACTGGAAAAACCATAGCTTTGACTAGACGGACCTTTGTTGGCAAAGTAATGTCTCTGCTTTTTAATATGCTATCTATATTGGTCATAACTATCCTTCCAAGGAGCAAGCATCTTTTAATTTCATGGCTGCAGTCACCATCTGCAGTGAGTTTGGAGCCCCCAAAAATAAAGTCTGGCACTGTTTCCACTGTTTCCCCATCTATTTCCCATGAAGTGATGGGACCAGATGCCATGATGTTAGTTTTCTGAATGTTGAGTTTAGGCCATTTTTTCACTCTCTTCTTTCACTTTCATCAACAGGCTCTTTAGCTCCTCTTCACTTTCTCCCATAAGGGTGGTGTCATCTGCATAGATGAGGTTGTTGATATTTCTCCTGGCAATCTTGATTCCAGCTTGTGCTTCTTCCAGCTCAGCGTTTCTCATGATGTACTCTAAATATAAGTTAAATAAGCAGGGTGACAATATACAGCCTTGACATACTCCTTTTCCTATTTGGAACCAGCCTGTTGTTCCATGTCCAGTTCTAACTGTTGCTTCCTAACTTGCATACAGGTTTCTCAAGAGGCAGGTCAGGTGGTCTGGTATTCCCATCTCTTTCAGAATTTTCCACAGTTTATTGTGATCCACACAGTCAAAGGCTTTGGCATAGTCAATAAAGCAGAAATAGATGTTTTTCTGGAACTCTCTTGCTTTTTCCATGATCCAGCAGATGTTGGCAATTTGATCTCTGGTTCCTCTGCCTTTTCTAAAACCAGCTTGAACATCTGGAAGTTCATGGTTCACGTATTGCTGAATCCTGGCTTGGAGAATTTTGAGCATTACTTTACTAGTATGTGAGACGAGTGCAATTGTGCAGCAGTTTGAGCATTCTTCTGCATTGCCATCTTTGGAACTGGAATGAAAACTGACCTTTTCCAGTCCTGTGGTCACTGCTAGTTGACCAAATTTGCTGGCATATTGAGTGCAGCACTTTCACAGCATCATCTTTCAGGATTTGAAATAGCTCAACTGGAATTCCATCACCTCCACTAGCTTTGTTCATAGTGATGCTTTCTAAGGCCCAGTTGACTTCACATTCTAGGATGTCTGGCTCTAGGTGAGTGACCACACCATCGTGATTATCTGGGTCATGAAGATCTTTTTTTGTACAGTTCTTCTGTGTATTCTTGCCACCTGTTCTTATATCTTCTGTTTCTTTTAGGTCCATACCATTTCTGTCCTTTATTGAGCCCATCTTTGTATGAAATGTTCCCTTAGTATCTCTAATATTCTTGAAGAGATCTCTAGTCTTTCCCATTTTGTTGTTTTCCTCTATTTCTTTGCATTGATTGCTAAGGAAGGCTTTCTTATCCCTCCTTGCTATTCTTTGGAACTCTGCATTCAGATGCTTATATCTTTCCTTTTCTCCTTGGTTTTCACTTCTTTCTTTTCACAGCTATTTATAAGGCCTCCTCAGAGAGCCATTTTGCTTTTTGCCTTTCTTTTTCTTGGGTATGGTCTTGATCCCTGTCTCCTGTACAATATCATGAACCTCCATCCATAGTTCATCAGGCACTCTTTATCAGATCTAGTCCCTTAAATCTATTTCTTACTTCCACTGTATAATCATAAGGGATTTGATTTAGGTCTTACCTGAATGGTCTAGTGGTTTTCCCTACTTTCTTCAATTTAAGTCTAAATTTGGCAATAAGAAGTTCATGATCTGAGCCTCAGTCAGCTCTAGGTCTTGTTTTTGCTGACTGTATAGAGCTTCTCCATCTTTGGCTGCAATGAATATAATTAATCTGATATCGGTATTGACCATCTGGTGATGTCCATGTGTAGAGTCTTCTCTTTTGTTGGAAGAGGGTGTTTGCGATGACAAGTGTGTTCTCTTGGCAAAACTGTATTAGCCTTTGCCCTGCTTCATTCCACATTCCAAGGCCAAATTTGCCTGTTACTCCAGGTGTTTCCTGACTTCCTACTTTTGCATTCCAGTTCCCTATAATGCAGAGGGCATCTTTTTGGGGTGTTAATTCTAAAAGGTCTTGTAGGTCTTCATAGAACCATTCAACTTCAGCTTCTTCAGCATTACTGGTTGGTGCATAGGCTTGGATTACCATGATATTGAATGGTTTGCCTAGAAAACGAACAGAGGTCATTCTGTTGTTTTTGAGATTGCATCTGAGTACTGCATTTTAGACTCTTTTATTGACCATGATGGCTACTCCGTTTCTTCTAAGATATTCCTGCCCATGGTAGTAGATATAATGGTCATCTGAGTTAAATTTACCCATTCCAGTCCATTTTAGTTCACTGATTCCTAGAATGTGGATGTTCATGCTTGCCATCTCCTGTTTGACCACTTCCAATTTGCCTTGATTCATGGACCTAACATTCTAGGTTCCTATTGCTCTTTACAGCATTGAACCTTGCTTCTATCACCAGTCCCATCCCCAACTGGGTGTTTTTTGTTTTTTGCTTTGGCTCCACCCTTCATTCTTTGTGGAATTATTTCTCCACTGATCTCCAGTAGCATATTGGGCACTTACCGACCTGGGGAGTTCCTCTTTAAGTATCCTATCATTTTGCCTTTTCATACTGTTCACTGGGTTCTCAAGGCAATAATACTGAAGTGGTTTGCCATTTCCTTCTCCAGTGGACCACATTCCATCAGACCTCTCCACCATGACCTGTCCATCTTGGGTGTCCCCACATGGCATGGCTTAGTTTCATTGAGTTAGACAAGGCTGTGGTCCGTGTGATCAGATTGGATAGTTTTCTGTGATTATGGTTTCAGTGTGAGTATCATTGGAAAGAGTAAAAAAAAAAAAAAAACCTGCAGAAAACTCAAAATCATGTAGCACAGTTGGTTCAGGGATGATGTCATTTCCTCCCTCTGTATCCCAGATGCCCACATGTGCATTTTAATACAGAAGTATCTTAGAGTGGATGTTGCTACTGACATTGCCAATATCTTCCCCTGGGAAAATAAATATAGCTGTTGCTGCTCCTGTAGGAGCCCCCAGTTTTGTATGTGTGTGTGTGTGGTTTTTTTTTTTTTTTTTTTTACATCACTAGTTTTTGAATCAGTATCTAAGATGACTTCAGTGATTGGCTAATTACAGATTAGGTGCTTGCATCATAGGCACTTTACCATCTGAGCTTCCCTGGTGGCTCAGATGGTAAAGAATCTGCCTGCAGTGCAGGAGACCTGGGTTCAATCCCTGGGCCAGGAAGAGCCCTTGGAGAAGGGAATCGCAACCCACTCCAGTATTCTTGCCTGGAGAATCCCATGGACAAAGGAGCCTGGAGGCCTATAGTCCATGGGGTCACAAAGAGTTGGACACAACTGAGTGATTAACACACAGACACATCATAGTCACAAGAGAGGACAGGAAAGCAAGTAGAATATCTGGAATAATAACTTCAATTAATGATAGTTAGATCAGAGGCTGGGTGGCCAAAAATACTGGGTAATGTCCATTTGTTCTTTTTTTTTTTTTTTTTTGATCCATTCAAAACTGTTGATAAAGGAACAGAAAAGTTAAGTGATATGTATCTAAAGTCACAGAATTATCTTGGGGCAGACACACAAATTGAAACCTGCATATGGCTTGACTTCAAAGAACATAACCATCAAACTATTCTAAATTATTTCAATGAAAGTAAGTCTGCTATGGTTTTGTTTTGATTTTCCCCTTAATACCTGGGGACCAAGGAATAAATTGGATCTCTTACATCTTTACTGATGCTCTGGCAGAGTTAATGATAAAGCTGATTAAAAAAAAAAAGAAAAAGAAAAACATGGTGTTTTGTCTGGCTCTGTATGGGTAAATGTTCTCTGTATTTTAAACTGTGTGCTATGTTATAAATACTGTATCTGTCATAAACCAAAAAGAATGAAAACTGTATTATGAAGCTCATGTACTAAGATTCCAGGACAAATTTGTCCATTTAAGCAGCACATAAATCTGTCTACATTTCATTGACTTCTTTCCAAAGTGCTGCATAAATTCTTAATGATAACAACAGTGACCCAAGTTACTGTTGTCTAACACCTTTCAGTTTTAAACGTTGATAGTGTAAGTTCAGTTCAGGAGAGAACAGTGCTTACACTATGGAAACCTCTATCACAATCAGTACTAATTTGCAGTCTAAACAGAAAGGCCAAGATTTGACAAAAGAGGCTAAATTCCCTCTTGCTTTGTGACTATTTCTACTAGCTCTGTATTACAAGCAAATACTGAATACAGTCACTCTACACAAATTCATATTTAAGCATTAGATAAGCATGACAGATCCAATTTGCATTCAGGGGGACAAGTTGTATGTGGGAATGAGTTCATATGTAAGAAGCAGAGAATCTAGTTTTGAGTACCAAGGCTGTTGCTTTTGTTTGTTTGTTTGTTTTGCAATCTTAGACAAGTCACCTAAACTTTGTGACCCTCAGTTACTTGATTTGTGTGATGAGAACAATAATACCTATTGAACAAATGTGTAATATCACAAAGAGAATGAGCAAGAAACCATGGTGCTATGATGCTCTTCAGATGTAGGTTATTATATTAAACTTAATTTTTACTGTTAACTTATTTGCCACACAATTTGGTAGCCAGGACATAAAAGGTTACAAAAATTTAAGCAAATTAGTGACTGCTTCAATTCAAAGAAGCATTAATTTTTTCAGCATTATTGATGTACAATTGACAAATTGTTACATATTTAAAGTGTACATTATGTTGATTTGATATATGCATACATTGTGAAAGGATTCCTTCCATCTAGTTAATTAGCACATTCATTATCTCACATATATTTATTAATGTATTTACATTTTTATGTCAGGACAGTATCACTCTTTATTTGAGGGAAATGCTATGAGTCTTCTTGGCTCTTATTTGAAAGTGAAAGTCACTCAGTCGTGTCCAGCTCTTTGTGACCCCATGAACTATACAGTCCATGGAATTCTCCAGGCCAGAACACTGGAGTGGATAGCCTTTCCCTTCTCCAGGGGACCTTCCCAATCCAAGGATCAAACCCAGGTCTTCTGCATTGTAGGCAGATTCTTTACCAGCTGAGCCACAAGGGAAGTCCAAGAATACTGGAGTGGGTAGCCTACCCCTTCTCCAGTGATTCTTCCCAACCCAGGAATCAAACCAGGGTCTCCTGTGCTGCAGGCAGATTCTTTACTAACTGAGTTATCAATGTTAACAAACTTTAAGTAATAGGTGGGCTGCTACTGCTGAAACGAAGGTGCTGCCCTTATTATTAAGTAGAGTTTTCCAAAGCCATTTTATGTTTTCAGCATTGCCTAGAATATAATTCTTAAATTTATCTGCATATTGTATCAATTTCAATTGAAATTATACCTGAAATCTGTTTATTTTCTCCATCTTGTCTCCTTGCTTTTCTTCCTTCTCACTTTCTTTTATTTATTTATTTGGCTGTGTCGGGTCTTAATTGCGCCACACTGGATCTTTCAGTTGCAGCATGTGGGGTCTTCAGAGCAACATGCAAAATCTTAAGAGTTGTGGCATGTGGGATCTAGCTCCCTTAACCAGGGGTCGAACTCAGATCCTCTGCATTAGGAGTGCAAAGCCTTAGCCACTGGACTACCAGGGAAGTCCCTATTTCTCATGTTCATCCAATGCATTCCTTACTCATCCACCTCTGATGCCTTTTTTTAAAATTTCAAATCACGTTTCTTCCCCTGACTTAAAAATTATTTAATAGTTTCTCATTTAAAATGAAATGTAAACACAATATATACATAATCATATATATACATAATCTGACATCTGCCTCTTTCCACATTTATATTTCATGTCATTCTCTTTTCTCTGACTTCAGTCATAAAGGTTGTTTTTTGTATCTTCGATTTGGTCAGCTCTTAACTGCCTCCAAGCCTTTTGCCAGCCTTTACACAGTTGAAATACCTTTTGCCCTTTTCTCACAAAGTTAACACATCAAATTTCAATATTCAAGATACATGTCTGCTCTGCTCTTTAGAAAGAGCAGACAATATACCTAACTTCCTTCCTATTTTAAATTAATTTATCTGTTAAATTGCTTTTGTTCTAGGCTCCCCCTAAAATGAGAGCTGCATGAAGGCAGAGGCCATGTCTATCAAGATCACCAAAACATACTCTTAGCAAGACCTGGGATGTATCTCCTACTTCATCTATATTTATGGATGAATAAACTGCTGCCTGCGAGGAAGGCAATGGCACCTCACCCCAGTACTCTTGCATGGAAAATCCAATGGACAGAGGAGCCTGGTGGGCTGCAGTCCATGGGGTTGCTAAGAGTCGGACACGACTGAGCGACTTCACTTTCACTTTTCACTTTCATGCATTGGAGAAGGAAATGGCAACCCACTCCAGTGTTCTTGCCTTGAGAATCCCAGGGATGAGGGAGCCCGGTGGGCTGCCGTCTAGGGGTTGCACAGAGTCGGACACAACTAAGCGACGCAACAGCAGCAGACTGCTGCCTGAATGGATAATGCTGCTGTCTGAATGGATAATGTATTAAAACCTTCCCCCTTCCTACTCCAAAATGAAAAAAAAAAAAAAAAAAAAAACTCCTTGTCAATTAAGATATCTATAACATTCCTGGGAGTCTACATGTAAATTAGAATTTTATTTTATAGCCACGAGTTCTCATTATAATTTCATAAATTATTTATCATTTATTTTAAGTGATTTGGGTAAGCATCTGTCACTGACAATCAAAAAGTATCTATCTTCAGTTTCTTGGTAAAAGACTTAAGAGTATCTGGGAATCAGCAGGTTTGAAGAACATTGATTTCAATCACATATCCCACTCCTCAATTCACAGCCTAGACTGCTCTGTATGATATCTGAACCATTGTTTGGTCATGCACAATTCCATGACAAGGAATTCACTATTGCCTAAGTCCTTGCATTCTGTTTTTGAATAGCTCTGACTGCTGGAAACTTCTTCTGTTTATCTAAGTCAAAAGTCTCAAATCTTTCCATTGATTTCTTGCAATTCTGTATTTTTTAGTCACAGCAATTAGGTTAATCTGTTTGACACATGAATCCTTCAAATATCTGGAGATGGACATATTGACTCTTCCTTAACCACTTCTAGCTAAACACTATCTTTTCCTTATGCTGTTAACTTCCAAATAAATGTGGAAAATAAGTTTAAATTAACTTTTTTCATATTTCTGTAAAGAATCATAGAGTGAATATGACTTCCAGTGAATTTCTGATATAAACTCATGATTATGATTAAATGGGTAACATACCTTGCAAATAAATATTGAAAACTTCAATCTATAGACTTCAAATTTTTTAATGCATTATTTTGTGGGCCTTTACCAAGTTTCCATATTTTTTGTCAAAGTAAGGCAGTTCTTTGAACTAGAGTTAGTAAAATACTATATAAACTATAATTGCAGGTGTTTCCCTGTCATGGATATGTGAATAGAATTCACCCCTTATTCCCTATCTCATCTCTTCCCATATATACATATATATATATACACACATATATACACACATATATATGTATGTATTTACTATGTGCACTTTATAACTTTGGTTTCCTGTATTGTAACATATTTCATTTACCCATTTATGGTTTAAAAATGTTAGTATTCTACACATTAAACTTGAGGAAGAAAAAGGGGAGAAAAGACTTTCAAGATTTTTCCACTAATAGGAAAAAAATTATCTCTTTGCTAGTTACTTGTTTTAATAAATTTAGCCAAGACAATCCAGATATTAACTGTACATTTTTATAACATCATGATAAAACAAAGATCTAGAAAGTTTATGTGAACAGTTAAAAAATTTTAAAGTATTATCTTTGTAAAATATTAGAAATCTAATTTGGCAATAACATTGTATATATTGTCCATGAAAATTTTCATTTGTGTTATGAAAGGTGATTATATAAAGACAACAGGACAAAGAAATGTTCTTGAATTGGAAGGATTAATATTGTTTAAAAGTCTTTACTACCCAAAGGAATCTACAGATTTAATGCAATCCGTATAAAAATACCAAGGACATTTTCCACAGAAAGAAGTAGAATAAATAATCCTAAAACTCATATGGAAAAATAAGATTCTGAATTGCCAAACCAATTTTGAGGAAAAAGAACAAAGGTTAAGGAATAACCATCCCAGACTTAAGATTGCAAAGTAATGAAGTGGCATGGTCTTGGCACAAAAACAGACACATAGATAAATGAAGCAGAGTAGAGAGTCCAGAAATGAAACAACACACCTCTGCTCATCCATGGCTCAGAAGGGAGGAATGTACAGTGAGGAAAAGATAGCTTCTTCAATAACTGGTGCTGGCAAAACTGGATAGAATGTGAAATAATGAGATTAGAATATTTCCTCACACAATTTTTATATAAATAAACTCAATATGGTTTACAAATCTAAGTATGACACCAGAAAGGATAAAAGTCCCAGAAGAGAACACAGGTAGAAGTCACTTTGACATAAATCAGAGCAATATTTTCTTGGATCTGTCTCCTAGGCCAAAATAAATAAAAGCAAAAATTAAAAAGCTTTGCACAGCAAAGAAAACCATCTACAGAACAAAATGACAGCTCGCAGAATAGGAGAAAATATGATGTGACCAACAAGAGGTTGATATCCAAAATACACGAATAGCTCATTACAACTTAACACCAAAAAATCAAACAACTCAAACAATGGACAGAAAAACCTGAATAAACATTTTTTTTTCCACAGACGACATAGAGATGATAACAGGCACATGAAAAAATGCTACTAAATGTCTACCAGTAGATGAATGGATGAAGAAGATGTGGTACACACACACACACCCCACACACAATGGAACATTGTTCAGCCATAAAAAAGAATGAAATAATGCCATCTGAAGCAATATGGATGAACCTAGAGCTTAGCATACTAGATCAGACAAAGGCAAATGTCATATGATAGCACTTCTATGTAGAATGTGAAAAAAATGATAAAAATGAACTTGTTTACAAAACAAAAACAGACTCACAAACACAAAAAAATAACATAAGTTGCCAAAAGGGAACGATGGGGAAGGGAGATGAATTGGGAATTTGGGATTAACAGATACATACTTTATATATATGAAAAGTGAATGTGTTAGTTGCTCCATTGTGTCTGATACCCTACGACCCCATGGATTGCAGGCCACCAAGCTCCTCTGTGCATGGGATTTCCCAGGCAAGAATATTGAAGTGAGTTGCCATTTCCTTCTTCAGAGTATTTTCTCAACCCAGGGATGGAAACTGCGTCTCCTGCCTTTCCTGCTTGGGAGGTGGATTCTTTACTACTGAGCCACCTGGGAAGTCCCCCACCCCCATCCTGCCACCACACACACAGTTAAATCACTGTTATACACCTGAAACTAATACAACATTGCAAATCAACTATACCTCAATTAAAAAAAAAACCATGTTTAACAATTATTAGAGAAATGCAAGTCAAATTCACAATAGGATATCACCTCATAACTTTCAAAGTGGCTATCATCAAAAAGTCTATAATTAAAAATGTTGGAGAAGAGGTGGAGAAAAGGAAACCCTTGTATACTGTTGGTTTGAATGCAAGTTGCTGCAGCCACTATGAAAAATAGTAGTCAGAAAACTGAAAAATGAATTACCATATGATCCAGCAATTCTACTGCTGGTATATATCAGGAAAAACCAAAAAACTAATTTAAAAAGATATACACATCCCACAATAGCCAGTACATGGAAGCAACCCAAGTTGCTGTCCATCAACAGAAGCATAGACAAAGAAGATGTAGTATATATAGACTAGAACATTGCTGCTGCTGCTGCTGCTGCTGCTAAGTCGCTTCAGTCATGTCCGACTCTTTGTGACCCCATGGACTGAAGCCTACCAGGCTCCTCTGTCCATGGGATTCTCCAGGCAAGAGTACTGGAGTGGGTTGCCATTGCCTTCTCTGAGACTAGAACATTACTTAGCCACAAAAAATGAAATGTTGCCATTTGTAGCAGTGTAGGCAGTTGTAGAAAATACTGTGCTTGGTGAGATCTCAGACAGAAATATCAGTTATATCATTACAATATCATTTATATGTGGAATCTGAAAAATAATACAAATTAATTTACAGAAACAGAAACAGACTCACAAACATGGAAAACAAACTTGTGGTTACCAAAAAGGAAAGGAAAGGAGTAAGGAGAAATTAGGGTTAGGGAATCAACATTCCATGTCTATATAATGTATAAAATATCTAAGTAACAAGGATATACCATATAGCACAGAGAATTATAGCCATTATCTTGTACTAATTTATAATGGATTATAATCTGCAAAATACTGAATCACCATGATATACACCTGAAAATAATATAATGCTGCAAATCAACTATATCTCAATCAAAACAAAACAACACAACAATCTCAAAACAAAAAAAAAAAAACAGAAAATTGTTGTAAATTAAAAAAAAACACAGAAATCAAGAGTTATACATATGCTTGTTGAGTTTATAAAACAAATTTTTTCCTCATTTATTATTAATATATTTTTCAAAAACAGAATCATTGGGAAAATTATCAACAGTAAAAGAGGAACTGACCAAGTCCATGTGAATGAAACAATTTGTAAACAAAAAAATTTAAAACTCTTTATGGCATTTGAGTTTAGGCCTCTTTCTGGTTTTTAGACTAGAGGATAGTTACTACAAAATTCATATCTGTGTAAGTATAAACGAGCTAGACTCTACTAATCTTTTTGGCCATGCAGCATTCACGGTCTTAGTTCCAGTTACCCAACCAGTGATTAAACTTGTGCCCCCTGCATTGGGAATGTGGAGTTTTAATTACTGGACCACTGGGAAATACCTAGATTCTACTAATTTAAAAGGAGTTTATTCTTGCACTCTTGAACCTATGTACTTTTTCAAATTCTTTTATGAGGGTTACTTAGCTACACTGATAGGATTAAGAGTGGACACATAACCCAAACTGAGCAATGGTATTTTTGCTGACGTTTCAAGAATGAAACTATTTTCTCTGTGAGATAGCTAGAGCAGTAAGCAGCTATCAACACCACAACATGGAGAGAGTCAGCCTTAAAATCAAGCCAACAGACTGAAAAGCATCATTTGATGACAGATGAAAGAGTAAGTAACCTGATGACATTATTTGAACTATTACATCTTAAAGGTTTTAAATTTATCAGATAAAGAAGCTAATACACTTGTTTTTGTTTTTCTCCTGCTATATGTTTGCTTTCAGTCATGTGCACTGAAGTAATTCTGACTTTTATACATACTATATATTTAGTGCATGTTTCAACTCACTTCTTATATAAAATAGAATAAAAAAAGACTATGAGCCTTTCTGTTGCCTTTGGGTTTCATTTTGAAGAACTATGGTATGAAGAACATAGGTATACCTATGGGTATAGCACTCCAAATGCTTCACATAGTCATTTATACATAGAAAATATATTCATTTTGTAAATTAGGTAACCAGGAATCAGTAGTCATCCTCTCATACTCTGAAATAAATTAAATTGCCTAGATGTCTCTGTTCAGTATCTTCTGAGAGGGCCATGTCTCTCTTAAGAACATACCAATCTATGTCCTTAAGGTCTCCTATTTTTCTGTGAATCTGCCAGTCTCCCTTATCTCACTTTAAATGATTCTTGTCTTATTTATGCCTATGCAGACGTGTAACTCGGGCTTTTATTTTAATTTCACTCAACTCTCTCACACAAGGCACATACACATAACAAGCTTTTAATGGTGTGGAGTGACAAAATGTGGTTTGCACTGCAGCCAGTAAATTATCACCATCACCTTTTCCCAGTATGTCAGAACTTGCATATTGTTCAGATTCTGCATCTGTTCTTGTTTTTTCATCTTTTTCTCTCTTTCTTTCTTTCTTTTTGGCTCTCTGCCTTTCCTAATTTATATTCATTTCCTCCTCAGGGTAGTTTGATGTCCCCTGTTCCCCTCTATTCCTAAACCTTGTTTCAAAAGCTTCACCTTTCTTACTAAACTCACTATCCCAATCTGAACATACATTTTAAAGCACTCCAGTATTCTCTCCCTGGAGAATTCCACAGACAGAGGAGCCTCGTGGGCTACAGCCCATGGGGTCACAAAGAATCAGACACAACTGAGTGGCTAATACGTTATAAGGATGCTCAAATTATAAACATGTAGCTTTTCTTTCACTCTGCACATAACTCAACTCTCATTTCTCATGCTATGCTAAGTCACTTCAGTTGTGTCCGACTCTGTGTGACCCCATAGACGGCAGCCCACCAGGCTCCCCCATCTCTGGGATTCTCCAGGCAAGAATACTGGAGAGGGTTGCCATTTCCTCCTCCAATGCATGAAAGTGAAAAGTGAAAGTGAAGTCGTTCAGTCGTATCCGACTCCTAGCGACCCCATGGACTGCAGCCTTCCAGGCTCCTCTATCCATGGGATTTTCCAGGCAAGAGTACTGGAGTGGGGTGCCATTGCCTTCTCCATAGCAAGTAAGTATTTTAAACAAATTGGTTCAGGAGACAAAGACAATCTGTTAACTAATAAAAGGAAGAAATGTTATACCAATGCAAGTTACCCACAATTAGCAAACAGGTGAAATTTCACCCTGGGCAACCAACTGATATCTGGTGGTGAGACAAGCCCAAGTCTAATCAATATTTGAGTTATGTTCCAATCCTTTTATAATCAAGAACAGAAATTTAAAAGTGCATTGATTAATATGTAAATAGGAAACTCGTTTGGGGAGAGAGGAAATATTCAGTTGCTGACAGAATCAAAATCTTGCCTTATCTTCCAGGATTGTTTACTGGAAAACCAGACTGCTTTTTAATATAAAGTTGGCCTGAATAAAGATGCTTACTCCTTGGAAGGAAAGTTATGACCAATCTAGACAGCATATTAAAAGGCAGAGATATTACTTTGCCAACAAAGGTCTGTCTAGTCAAGGCTATGGTTTTTCCAGTAGTCATGTATGGATGTGAGAGTTGGATGTGAAGAAAGCTGATCGCTGAACCAATTGATGCTTTTGAACTGTGGTGTTGGGGAAGACTCTTGAGAGTCCCTTGGACTGCAAGGAGATCCAATCAGTCCATTCTGAAGGAGATCAGTCCTGGGTGTTCTTTGGAAGGACTGATGATAAAGCTGAAACTCCAATACTTTGGCCACCTCATGTGAAGAGTTGGCTCATTGGAAAAGACTCTAATGTTGGGAGGGATTGAGGGCAGGAGAAGGGGAGGACAGAGGATGAGATGGCTGGATGGCATCACCGACTCGTTGGACATGAGTTTGTGTGAACTCTGGGAGTTTGTGATGGACAGAGAGGCCTGGTGTGCTGCAATTCGTGGGGTCTCAAAGAGTTAGACATGACTGAGTGACTGAACTGAACTGAACTGGCCTGAATAAATAGTATAGGGAATTAAGCAACTCTCTCATTTGGCTGATTTTTAGTGTTACCATTCCAGAACCAAAACTGAATTCATTTTTGAAAAACAGCAACATAGTGCTTCAGTAATGCTTTCAGGTGCTACCTGTAAATGTTTACCAGCAGAATTGTTCTGGGAGTAACAAACCCACACGTGGGTGAGATGATAGTATTGTCAAGGGTTTGTAACAATTGTGTGTCTCTCCTGTAATACACACTGCTTTTGCCATGAACTGAACATAATGCCAATACGTCTCATTTTCCAAATAGTAAGAGAACTGAGATAGTATCCAGAAAGTGAAAGTGTTAGTTGCTCAGTTGTGTCCAACTCTTTGTAATCCCATGGACTGTAGCCCATCAGGCTTCTCTGTCCATGGAATTCTCCAGGCAAGGATATTGGAATGGGTAGCCATTCCCTTCTCCAAGGTATCTTCCCCACCCAGGGATTGAACCTGGGCCTCCTGCATTGCAGGCAAATTCTTTACCATCTGAGCCACTAGGGAAGCCCAGAAGATGTTCTGAATTTCATGGGACGTGAATCTGAGCTAACTATGCCCTCCCTGAAATTAACTCACACAGACTATTACCCCATTCCAAGTGTTCTCTCTGAGCTGAGTTACTTTCTTTAAGTCATTATTATTGTTTTATTTTATGGACTACTGTAAATTCTATTCAAAGTGTTAACTCAAGTTCTTGTGTCTGATGCACACTGAGGTCAAACGAACTGAAAGGTTGGAATTTGGAGAAGAGAAAGGTTTATTTCAGGGCCATGCAAGGAGACTGGTGGCTCTCTCCTTAAAAGCCCCAAACTTATCAAAAGGTTTCAGCAGAGCACTTTCAAAAGCTAGGTGAGGGAGGGGGCGGTCAAAGGATCTGTGATCAGTTTGTGCACAATTCTCGATTGGCTGATAGTGAAGTAGCAAAGGTGGTGTCACAAGGGTTAACATTATAGGTCCTTAGGCTCCAGAGGCATAAGTCTATGGGCTTATGGTCATCAAGTAGTTAACATCCTCCATTTGTTGGAGTGAGGGAGGTTTGTTGACATCTGTGAAAGGACTCAGGAAATGTGCACCAAGTACTACTATCTAGGAGCTTCAGAGAGGAGCTAAAGCAAAGGATATGGGGGAAGTCCTGTTCACCTGCCCCCACCTCAAGGCACATGGGATCCTTCTCAGTTACAAAAGTAGCCACTGAATTATTTAAACCTTGCAGACCAGTGACTAGAAAATGATTTGATAGAATAAGTCTGTAGGAATCTCGTTTATGGGACCAAGGTAGAATGAAAGGAATTGTCCCAGCCTTGAACAACATACTACGGTAATAATTACAGCAGAAATTTCCTTCAAGTTTAAAACCAAACAGGTGGAAGCTGTCAAGACACACCAGCAAAGAATCTGAGAAGCTAATTCCAGCTCAATCTTTTCTGTTAATGTGCCTTTGCCTATACCATCTTATTCCTGCCTGATCCACTGTTGTGTAAGGTACTGAACACAGCTGTGGATCAATGAAGTCATTTGCAGAGCCCCCTCATGGGTAAGATAAATGATGGATTAATCTAGGTTCCCTGGGGCCTTTATTTTTGGAGCATATCCTAATGGTAACTGAAATCCCTTACTGGAGCTTCCTCAAATTGTTGCCTTCTCTTCTCCTCTTTCCTAAATTTAAGGTTTGTTTTTTGTTGTTGTTGTTGTTATTGTTGTTGTTGATAACATTTTATTATTGCTTTCATGTTAGTCCAGTAATACAAGAGCTGTCAATGAACACTGGTTTCCACATCTAGTCATGAATCTTTCCTACTACAAAGACAAAAGGTAATGTCTTTTATCACGTAGTTGCCAAATGCTAAAATAATCCCACATGTCATTTATCTTTCAGAATTATGGGAGGCACAACTCAATTCCAGCACTTGATGTCATTAATATTGATGCTGAAGACCAAGAGAGAAATAAATAAAGGACAGAAAAAACTTCAGAGAATTAGCCCTAACTTTTTTTTTTCCTGAACTTTGGGGCAGTCATGATAAAGATGAAATTATACTAATAAAGTATGACTGCTAGTTTGGTGTCCTCATTTCTCCTTAGCTCTAACATAATCAATGAATCATCATTTTCATGCTGGTGGTGGCACCTGGTTAAGTGTTTTACATGTATTGTTTTGAGGAGAGAATGGCAACCCACTCCAGTATTCTCACCTGGAGAATCTCCATGGACAGAGGAGCCTGGCAGACTTCAGTCCACGGGGTCACAAAGAGTCAGACACTACTGAGCAACTAAGCACATAGCATGTATCAATGCTCAAAATAACTACAAAACACAAGAGTAAAGTCCCCATTCTATAGATGAAGCATTGTGACTTAACATAAACTTATCCAAGGTCCTACAGTCAATGGAAGATAACAATTGACAGCCTTGGAAAATAACATTTGAAACATATGCACTATCTATGCTCAACACAAAGGGCTTCTTCCCTGGTGGCTCAGCAATAAAGAAACCACCTGCAATGCAGGAGACTCGGTTTTGATCTGAAAGATCCCCTGGAGAAGGAAATGGCAACCCACTCCAGGATTCCTTTCTGAGAAATCCCATGGTAAGAAGAGCCTGGTGGACTACAGTCCATGGGTTCATAGACTGACTTGACATAAGTCAAGACACTATTAGAGACTCATCAAGAATGCTCAACACAAAAGTCTTTTATCTCATTTTTTATACATACAAAAATATAGGACTTTTTACCCTCAGAGTTAATTAACAACTTTTTTCTTCCACAGAATCAGTCCTCTGCCTTCCAATGAAATTATTCCTTTTATGTGGCTTCTCTTTGAGTACTTCAGATGACCACTTTCTTGATGCTATTCTATTTGTTGTATTCAGGTCTCTAAGTGCATCTTAGAAGATACATTGTTTGATATCTAAGTTACTAAGAACTGAGTCTAACAGAATGGAGCTGTCTTACAGGAGTGAATAAACGATAGGTTCCTAGAAGTACTACAACACTCGAATAACCAGAACAGTTTTGACAATCTGGGATCTATTGTTCTAGCAGTGGATACCTTTTAAAATGTTAATACCTAGTGAGCTCTTGGTTATCCTTTTTGTTATACAGAAGGTCATTTTACTAACATATCTTTTGAAAATTCTTACTTCCTGGTACATGCTGTCTTTGCCTTTGTAACAATTTAATATGGTTCAATCCTTAAGGTTTTCATAAAGTTGACCTAGAACATATAATTCTGTGAAGTACTAGGTGTACTTTTAAAGATTTGGTGATCTTTAATGTGGTACTCATTGGTTATATAGCCTATGATGATCACTTTTTGGTTTTTGTGTTGTTTTTTTTTTTTTTTTTTTACTTTATTTTGCTTTACAATACTGTATTGGTTTTGCCATACATCAGCATGAATCCACCACGGGTGTACATGTGTTCCCAATCCTGAACTCCCCTCCCACCTCCGTCCCTATACCATCTCTCTGGGTCATCCCAGTGCACCAGCCCCAAGCATCCTGTATCCTGCACTGAACCTAGACTGGCGATTCGTTTCTTATATGATATTATACATGTTTCAGTGCCATTCTTCCAAATCATCCCACCCTCTCCCACAGAGTACAAAAGATTGTTCTGTACATCTGTGTCTCTTTTGCTGTCTTGCATACAGGGTTACCGTTACCATTTTTCTAAATTCCATATATATGTGTTAGTATATGGTATTGCTGCTTATAAAGATACTGATTATTTAGAACCCAGTCACTTTAGAGATTGTATTTTATTGCTCCTCACTGCTACAGTTAAATGAATTAGTTACTAACAGTTATATAATCACTGAAATCTCAGTAAAGGAGAAATAAGACTTTCCACACTCCATTTTTTGTATGTGTTTGTGCAGTTCTTCTTGGTGATGGAACTATACAGTTGAGCTCTCTGAACTGAAGAAAAAATCAGAATTTTTTGGTGACTTATTACATATTAGGAAGAATATTTGATTTTTTAAAAACTATCTTGATGGCAGGAAAAGAAAATGGTTGGGAATAAGTTCATATTTATATTATGTTTAAGTATCTGATTCATTCTGCTGTATTTTAAAAAAATCAGTGAATTACTATGCTTTACTTTATAAACATTTACTACATATTGTAAAGTCTTGCAAAAAAACCTTTGAAAATTTAGGAGCCTCAAAATTAATTATGATTATTATTGGCATAATGAGTATTGAGTAATATAAACAAACTGGACTCAAAATATGGTTAGGGAAATATGTACTAGTAATAAAATACTTAGCATTATACTGGAAAGTATTTGGAAAATTACAAAGAAATTTTGGTTTTGTACTATACATTGATTATATCAAGACAATAGGATAATCAAAATTCCTTACATATATCTGAAAGAACAAAAAGCTCTATAAAAATTTGCCCACGTCTCCTATTCTACTTAAAGTTACATTTTTCAGGAAATCAAGACAAATTTAATATTGAGAAGATCTGAATGATGTCTAAGAACTTATCTGATTCTTATGTATAAAGAATAATCTTCTGCTTACAGTTTTGAATTCTGAGATTGTCTTCTCAAGTTTATTTAATCTAATTAAGTATAATATTATTTTTAAGCTGAATTCTTCTAGCCACATTTTCCTATGCATTCTGAGAGGATAAAAGCAAATATTTGCCTTAGATACTTGGTTAATTGAGGAAAGACTGCACCTGGTGTCCAAATTATTCACATGTTTGCCAAATCTTCCATTTTTCCTTTGATTGGTAGCCCTGACCCAAGGCTGTGACTTTGGAACACGCTTGGACTGGAATTAACTCGCTTGGGCACTGTTCTATCCAGTTTCCCTTCAGCTTGTAAATTTATTCTACATAGTTTAGTTCTATCTGGTATCATAGTTTAGTTCTATCTGGTATCATAGTTTAATTCTCCTGGTATCATTGGCAAGAATTATTTTTTATTGGAAATTTTAGAAAGAAAACTAAAGAATTATTTGAAAATGGCAGAATCCATAGTGAGAAAAAATTACCAGTATTAAAAAATACTCACTTAAGTATTATCAGTTTTGTGTGTGTGTGACCCCCTATGGATATATTGTATTATGTGCACACACAGGTATAGGAATAGGGTATTAACTTCCAATCTTTATCTTTAAGGAATTGTCATGAACTCTGCTCCAAAGTGAGCATGGATAATACTCATGTCATGAGCCTGCACAGATCTTTACTTCCTGTCCTCCTTGGTTCCACTACACATGCTCTCACTTTTCTCCCTTAATGCTGGTCAACACCCTACAGAAACAGGAGAGAGAAAGGTCACTCTCATGTATGAAAAGAGGGTCCTATGATTAATACAGAAAAGTCTCAGTATCTGTTTGCTGCTGATCAAAGTTTGGATTTAAATTTTTCACTGTATATATATTGAACTGTTACATCTATTAGTGTTTTAGCATTTTTATTTATTACTTCATAAACCCCTGGAGTCTATGATAGATGTGTCTTTTAATGCTGTGGCTTCTCAAACACTAAGCACAACAAATCACCCAGTAATATTGCTAACATGTAGATTGTGATTCAGGAGGTCTAGGATTTACCCTAAGAGTCCGCATTTCTAACAAGGAGATGTCAGTGCCGGTGGTCCCAGCGTACATTCTGAGTAGCACGATCATAAGCACACTCAACACAGCTCTTTCGAGCTGTTACCAGAGAGTATCTTTTCTGTGTTTCCTGCGGTAAGGGAGCAAACATGTATGCATTTTCAGGTGCATGGGTATAAGGGATGCAAGTA
Source organism: Oryx dammah (assembly GCF_014754425.2). Taxonomy (NCBI): domain Eukaryota; kingdom Metazoa; phylum Chordata; class Mammalia; order Artiodactyla; family Bovidae; genus Oryx; species Oryx dammah. Next base: position 26,094,146 of record NW_024070213.1, read on the forward strand.
AGAAAATGATGTTTTACCCTAGTTTATGACTTCCGAAATAAATGCCAGCATAATATATTTTGACTTATTGTTCAAAAAGTCATTTACCCATGAACCGACTTCTTTGGCTAAAGCAGATTGTGCTCAGTCATTCAGTCATATATGACTCTTTGCAATCCCTTGGACTGTAGCCCACCAGGATTCTCTGTCCATGGGGATTCTTCCAGGCAAGAATACTTGAGTGGGTTGCCATGCCCTGCAACAAGGGATCTTCCTGACCCAGGGATCGAATCTGCATCTCTATGTCTCCTACACTGGCAGGAAGGTTCTTTACCACTAGTGCCACCTGGGAGGCCCATTTTAGAGCCATACTACTAATAAGTAATTAACTTATAAGCAATTTCTGATGTCTTGATTTTATTGATTTATGTATTTTGAATGCTACTTGAACTACTTTTTTATTATGAAATAACAAAACTAGATCTGACATTTTTAAAAGAAACACTATATTGCCTTTCTTGATATATAATACTATCTCTAAGTATTACTAGAACTTGTAGTTCAGGTCAGAGATTTACATCAGTTTATAGTATCAGGAATTTAGAAAATATTAAGACATGAGCATTTCTGGATCATATATGAACGGATAAGAATGAGCCTGATCTCAGCTAGCAAATGGCCAAGTGGAATGAAAACTTCTAGTAATTCTTCTTGACTTCCAAAGAGAGTAAATAATTTACTTCACAGAGAGTAAATAATTGGTAAATATGTACTAGATATACTACTACTTATGCAAGGCTTCTGATAAAGTGTGACTCTTAAGGTGATTCCATTTAAAACTGAAAGGAAATTGAAAGTGAGAATGGTTGCAGGTAAGATTCAAGGTCTGGGGCCAAAACATAAGATTCCTACACTACTGAGCTGGCAGCCCATCTGCAATCACCATGTAAAACAAAGAGCTATAACTAGTGATTATTTTTATTTACATATATATCATACTGATTAGATGAGGTTTACATTTATTCTTCTTTGTTGCCATCTGACTATCATTTACTCTCAAGATTAAATAAGAAATTTATTGAACTGTAACATCAAAAACTTATTAAATTGCTACTTATTATATATCTATATTTACATATTTACATGTATCTTACCTAAATCTGCAACCAAAGCCTCCAGTAACTTTGTATAACTCTGCACCATTAATTTCTTCAGAGTGACATTCTGATGTGAGCTGAACAGATGGAATTGCAGGATTGTTCTAGCAAATTTATCATAAAAAATGCATCCGACACCTGTGTAATTTGCCTAATCATTTTCCTAATAAGCTCCCACCATTAATTATGCACGATTTCCACAATGCAATCAAGATAAAAGTAAATCTGATGACTTAATACCCTTCAAAATAATTGGTTCACCCAACACAAGGCCTCCTTTGCTTTCCATAGCCATTTTAGTTAATTAGGAAAAGGGTGCGCCCTGCTGGAGTCAGCAGAACGGAGGCTGATCGCTTGGTGGGAGGTAGACCTGCTGGGTTTTTGGGCAGAAGTCAAGGATATTAACTCGTGAAAGAAGAGAAGAGCGTTTTGCCGCTTCCTCTTCTCTTCTTCCCTTCCTCCACCCGCCACCCTGCAACTTCCCTGCCTCCCCCGCCCCCTCAACCCCACCCCGGTAGCAAACAGATGCGATTAGTGTTCTTCAGCCATCAGAAAACTGACTGCAGGACTCTGCGGGTCTAATGAGAATCAACTTTTCCGAGTCTGCTGTCTTGCGGTGCAGTCCACCTGTCACATCATTAGGTGCAGCGTGTGCCTTGAATTCACTTTGCTAAATGAGATTTACAGGCCCCAGTGAAACCCGTCCTGCAGCATCCCTGCTTCAATTAGCTAAAGATTAATTGTCTGAGAAAGGGAATGAAAGTTTTACTTCAACTGACCTGAAAAAAAATTAAAAAAGGGTAAAAAAAGAATGTATGGTTCAGGTATTCCGTATAGGCCTGAGGCAGTGTGGAAAAACGTGATAATTTAAAGGTGCTGCAAATTTCCTACACCTCGCCTGGATGAATGAAATTAACTAGCACTAAAAGCTGTCAAATTAAAGGTTGACTTCCAGATATTAGCACCTTAAATGTCACCGAATATTCTCTCGTTCTTTCTTTTTTCTATTTTTTTTTTTTTTTTTGGCAAACATTCACATCAGCACACCTGCACGTGCACACAAACATTTTCTTACTGCTGTTCCTGCTAACTGCTTGTTCGTGCCCAGCCTCGAGTTACTTGCTATAAATCTTTGATGTAACCATGGCTACAGAACAACTGGCAGTTACAAAATTTCCTCCATTTTAATGTTACACTAATTATGTTTGAATACGTTTTAATGGAGATGAAGAGTTGGAGGTGAGAAAAGCTCTTGGAAGAAGGGCAGAAGGGGAGATTCTCTGTTTCCATCTGCCACACGTTCCCTGCGCTATCAGACACGCTGCCTGCAAGGGGAGGTATATTGCGCAGTAGCTCTGGTTTCTTAATTTCTAAATCTGAATGCAAATTACGGAACTTCAAAACTTTAACATTCTGGGGAATGCCCTAAAATAGACAATTTTTTTTTCTTTCTTTCTTTTTTTAAATCACTGTGGAATATGAAATGCTTTATTAGGATTTGGTTAGGGAATTTGAAACTTTCTATGTGTAGCTGAAACTTATTTTTAATTAATAAATAAAAACATTTTCACACTCCTAATTTTTAACATAAGGACAGGCACTGGTAACTTCAGCTGGCTAGAATGTTAGATGTATCATAGAATATAGGAGGGAAGGACGAGCATATGAGCATACCTCTCCCTTGGGGGCAGAGATTATCTGTGGGCTCTAATTCTTCAGTTCACTTTACCATATTTTAACTGATCATAATTTGTTTGTCTCAATTTTAATCTGTAGGTTATAGCATGTGATTTTTTAAATTAAAAAAATTCACAAAATACAAACATGCCTCAGGAAAATCTTTAGCAAGACAAAGCACAGAAATAAGGTAATACTAAATATTTTAGCACAAGGGAACAGTAAGAAAATAGAATTGACATGCCTTTACTTCGAACAAGAGTTCCCTGTCACCCACATTGTGACAAAAAATAAGAAGAAAAAAATTATCTGATCTAATTTTTAAAAAAATTATTGAATTATTTTAGGAATATCACAGACTATTGGAAATATGCATTTGAATTCTCTATCATTAACAATGTCCCTCATACTAAGTGAATGTTTTTCTGAGTTATTAACAATACTATGAACGATGATGATTTAAAAGTCATCTAAAAACACTGTTCTTTTTCTATTTTGAATTGTACTTATGTTTATGTTTCATGAACATATGTTTAATATGTATATATTTTATCAGTACAGTTATGCAAATGCACTTGCAAATTCATATGTATGTGTATTTAAATAGGCATTTTAAAATTTAAATTTAATTGTTTTCCTTAATAGGGTACAGATCCAGACAGTTCCAAGATCTTATTCCAAGATTTCTCTCCTCATTATATAAAATAAGAACAAAACCTGGAAAATTATGTATATAGCTACTTTGAGTCATAAACTTCTGATGGCTATAAGCTTTTCATTGCCTATGGATCTTTAACAATTGAAGGTTCTCCCTACCTTAAACCAAATAGGTAAGACTTAACCAAACAGGAAGAAAGATAGAAATACTTCTCAGAGCAAAATTTTGTTATCTTTTCACGTTATTAGAATTATATGCTATGTTCTTAAAATAACTCTTTGCAAAAGGATGCTTCATACTGGTTACCATTTTGATAGCTATTTGCATATTTACTTAGTTTAGCCTTTAGAACTGTGATTTAAAAGAAAGGTATTATAGTCTTTGTATCCTCTTCTATTTCTCTAAAGGCCCACATAATAAGCAACCTGCATTAAACAATTAACTACACTCCTGACTCCGTTCTAAATACCTTTATAAATATTACATCAGTCAATCTTTACCATAATCTTATAAATTAAGTTTTATTATTTTTCTACATTTTCTGATGAGTAAAATTGAGTTACAGATTTTAAGTAACTTGTTCAAGGGCACCAATGTGAAAACAAGAGTAGGATTCAAACCACCACCCACTACATTCTATAGCCTATGTCACTTTGGCATGACAAAACTCACATCTTTAATTATTGTTTAAATTAAACTATGCCTGTTTCCATTGTAGCTAGAAAAAAGTGATAAAATTAAAATGATTACTAGCTTATACATTTGGATCTAAACTAATGGCTGTATATGAGTGTGCATGTGTTTGTGTGTTGGGGGGGTGGGTGGGGATAAGTGGAGAGGCTAGGGTGCTTATATGTGATTAACCATATAGATAAACTGATATATAATTGGATTCTGGGTGTCATAGTTATGATGTAGCATCCATGGTTAAGAGAACTTATGAGTTTAATTTTGATTTGTTTATGAGCTTAAGTTTGATTCAGCTTGGGTCTCCAAAATATATTTCAGTATAACATACACAGGTCCAACCTTTTAAAATATCAAAAACAATATAAACAAAACTATATAATCTTCCTGAAGAAGCACAAAAGAATTCTGAATATTTTAAAGGTGTCCATTTTTCTTGATTATAGTATATATTGCATACAATTCTGATTAAAATCTTAGTAAGATTATTTGGGTCTTGGCAAAATAATTCTAGAGCACATCTGGAAAATTAATGAGGCCAGCCATTAGCATTTTGAAAAAAGAGTAAAAATAAAAGACATTCTCCACTAGATAATAAATCATACAAAACTATAATAATAAGAAGATATTAATTATAAGGGATTGGCATAAAGATCAAAAGGAGAAAATAGTTCAGAAGCAGAAAACCACATATATAAAACTGTACAGATAAAGAAGATTCAACATTCTTTAGGGAATAGATATATAAATAAATCAATACATGGTGATGTGACAGTTGATTAGAGACAATAATTTTATATCTGTACTAACATATTATAAATGATGTTTTTAGGAGTAAAAAACTATTTCATTTTGCAAAACTTTGGCAAAAAATTAAGTTTTTAAAATCATTCATAAACTTATACTATACAGAACAGTCTTGCTTCAATCATGCTATCATAATTTAATCAGTGCCTCTCCACAAGACTGAAAAGAGAAATAATCTAAGTATACACCAGAGAGGAGAACTGTTACATAAATATTACTCATCAACTTAAAATAACATTTTGAAGAACATGCAATGCATGAGGGAAAGCTCAGAATTGTCTTCAGTCATTCAGTTCAGTCGCTCAGTCGTGTCCGACTTTGCAACCTCATGAACCGCAGCACGCCAGGCTTCCTTGTCCATCACTAACTCGCAGAGCTTGCTCAAACTCTTGTCCATTGAGTCGGTGATGCTATCCAACCATCTCATCCTCTGTCGTCCCCTTCTCCTCCTGCCCTTAATCCCTCCCAGCATCAGGGTCTTTTCCAATGAGTCAGCTCTTCACATCAGGTGGACAAAGTACTGGAGTTTCAGCTTCAACATCAGTCCTTCCAATGAACACCCAGGACTGATCTCCTTTAGGATGGACTGGTTGGATCTCCTTGCAGTCCAAGGGACGCTCAAGAGTCTTCTGCAATGCCACAATTCAAAAGCAGCAATTCATCAGTGCTCAGCTTTCTTTCTAGTCCAACTGTCACATCCATTACATGACAACTGAAAAAACCATAGCCTTCACTAGACGGACCTTTGTTGACAAAGTAATGTCTCTGCTTTTTAATATTCTGTCTAGGTTGGTCATAACTTTCCTTCCAAGGAGTAAGCGTCTTTTAATTTCATGGCTGCAGTCACCATCTGCAGTGATTTTGGAGCCCAAAAAATTAAAGTCAAACACTGTTTCCCCATCTATTTGCCATGACGTGATGGGACCAGATGCCATGATCTTCGTTTTCTGATTGTTGAGCTTTAAGCCAATCTTTTCACTCTCCTCTTTCACTTTCATCCAGAGGCTTTTTAGTTCCTCTTCACTTTCTGCCATAAAGGTGGTGTCATCTGCATATCTGAGGTTATTGATATTTCTCCCAGCAATCTTGATTCCAGCTTGTGTTGAAGAGATACCCCACATTCAAGGTAAGAGAAACCCAAGTAAGATGGAAGGCACTGAGAGAGGGCATCAGAGGGCAGACAGACTGAAACCACAATCACGGACAACAGGCTAATCTGATCACATGGACCACAGCTTTGTCTAATTCAATGAAACTAAGCCATGCCATGTGGGCCCACCCAGGATGGATGGGTCATGGTGAAGAGGTCTGACAGAATGTGGTTCACTAGAGACAGGAATGGCAAACTACTTCAGTATTCTTGCCTTGAGAACCCCATGAACAGTATGAAAAGGCAAAAAGATAGGACACTGAAAGATGAACCCTCCAGGTCGGTAGGTGCCCAATATGCTATTGGAGATCAGTGGAGAAATAACTCCAGAAAAAATGAAGGGATGGAGCCAAAGCAACAACAGCACCCAGTTGTGGATGGGACTGGTGATAGAAGCAAGGTCCGATGCTGTAAAGAGCAATATTGCATAGCAACCTGGAATGTTAGGTCCATGAATCAAGGCAAATTGGAAGCAGTCAAACAGGAGATGGCAAGACTGAACGTCAACATTCTAGGAATCAGCGAACTAAGATGGACTGGAATGTGAGAATTTAACTCAGGTGACCATTATATCTACTATGTGGGCAGGAATCCCTTAGAAGAAATGGAGTAGCCTTCATAGTCAACAAAAGAGTCCGAAATGCAGAATTGTCTTAAAAGTAATGAAAGTAAAGTCACTCAGTTGTGTCCAACTCTTTGCAACCCATGAACTGTAGCCTACCAGGCTCCTCCAACCATGGGCTTTTCCGAGCAAGAATACTGGAGTGGGTTGCCATTTCCTTCTCTAGGAGATCTTCCTGACCCATGGATTGAACCTGGGTCTCCTGCATGGTAGGCAGACGCTTTACCATCTGAGCCACAAGAAACCAAAAACCATCTAACTTAAATGCATGGACTAGTCTGCATGTAAATAAAACAGACAAAAATGCTTTAAAAATATAGTATAGGGTTAAGATTTGAAGATATTCTAGGTTTGGAATCTAACTCCGACACTTCAACTATATGTCTTTGGAAGGTTACTTACTCTATTTTATCCTAGTTTTTACAAACTGATAATAATCCTACCTTATAGTTTTATGGTATTTAAAAGAGGTTAATGACGTGTTTAGCACTGGAATAAGCACTAAGAAAGAGTGCAGAAATTGTTATTAGGTAGGCACTAAGAAAGAGTGCAGCAAGTGTTTTAAGCTATTATTATCTCTAGATGGTGGTACAGATGGTATTATGAATATTTTTCTCTTTTAAATGCATATGAGATATTTTTACAATAAAATTTTGATGAGCTTATTTTTAAAATTTATTTAAAGAAAATATGAATCTACTACTCAAAAGTAAACATAAAAACATGACTGAGGAATAATATGTTTAGATAAAAATTCTTTCTTTTTTCATTTAGTCCTTTTTCTATTAACTCTAACTCTATTATATATGATTATCTCATTCATTCATTCATCCTACAAATAAATATTTAATGTACTAGGTGCCAGGCAATAGTCTAACTTCTGGGAACACAGTGAACAAAACGTTTCTCTTATATTATACAGTTTATATTTTGTTGGAGGAGACAAAGAACTAAGAAAAAAAGAAACTTCAAATGCCAATAAATGCTAAAGAGAAAAAGAAGTGGAAAACAAGTTTTTATAATAACTGAAGACCTGATGAGACATTTTATTGATGCTTAGCTTGTCAAATTAAGAAAATAAAACTGCCCAACTGTCCAAAGGACATAATTAAAACTATAAAGCAAAAAGTTAATGTACTGGTATATTAAAAGTCTACTATAAAATTTAAAATACACAAAAGAGCTGAATGGCTAAAGCAATCTTTAGAAAAATAAACAAACAAACAAAAAAAAAATGAAGCTGGAAGAATCAGGTTCCTTGAGTTCAGACTATACTATAAGGCTACCTCATCAAAACAGCATGCCACTGACACAAAAATGGACATATAGCTCAATGGAACAGATAGGAAGTCTAGAAATAAACCCATTCATCTATGACCAATTAACTACAACAAAGGAGGCAAGACTATACAACAGAAAAGACAGTCTCTTCAACAAATGGTGCTGGACAGGTACATGTAAAAAAATTAAATTAGAACATTCTCTAAATGTTTAAAATTTTCTAAAAACTTAAAATGGATTAAAGACTTAAATGTAAAACCAGATACCATAAAATTCCTAGGGGAAAACAAACATAGGCAAGACACTCTTTGACATAAATGGTAGCAATATCTTTTTTGATCTCTCCCCTAAAGTAATGGAAACAAAAGCAAAAATAAACAAATGAGAGCTAATTAAACTTAAAAGCTTTGGCACAGTAAAAGAAACCATAAACAAAACAAAAAGATGACCTGCAGAATGGGAGAAAATATTTCCAAACAATACAACCAACATGGGATTAATTTCTATACTGACAGCTCATACAGCTCAATATAAAAAAATAACCCAATCAAAACTTGGACAGAAGATCTAAATAGAGCTTTCTCTGAAGAAGATATACAGATGTCCAAAGGCACATGAAAAGATGCTCAGTTTCACTAATTGTTAGAGAAATGCAGATCAAAAATACAATGGCATTATCATCTCACACCAAAATGATCATCATCAGAAAGTCTACATATTAATGCTGGACAGGGTATGAAGGGAAAGAGGAAGCCTCTTACACACTATTGGTAGGAATAGAAATTGGTGAGGCTACTATGGAAAACAATATGGTGGTGCTGGTGCTCAGTCGTGTTCAACTCTGTGACCCCGTGGACTGTCACCCCCAGGCTCCCCTGTCCATGGAATTCTCCAGACAAGAACATTGGAGTGGGTTGCCGTTTCCTACTCCATAGAGGTTACTTAAAACAAAATTAGAGCTACCATATAATTCTTCAGTCTAACTCCTAGGCATATATCTGGAAAACCATAATTCAAGAAGATACATGCATCCCAATGTTCACTGTAGCACCATGTACAACAGTGGTATTGAAGACTCTTGAGAGTCCTGTAGACTGCAAGGAGATCAAATCAGTCAATCCTAAAGGAAATTAATCCCGAATATTCATTAGAAGGACTGATGCTGAAGCTCCAATACTTAGGCCAAATGATGTGAAGGGCTGACTCATTAGAAAAGACCCTGATGCTGGGAAAGATTGAAGGCAGGAGCAGAAGGGGATGACAGAGGGCGAGATGGTTGGATGGCATCGCTGATTAAATGGACATGAGTTTTAGCAAGCTCCAGGAGATGTGAAGGACAGAGAAGCCTGGCATGCTGCAGTTTATGGGGTCTCAAATAGTCAAACATGACTGAGTGACTGGAAAACAACATCTACAATAGCCAATGAATGCAAGCAACCTAAATATTCATGGGACGATGAATGGGTAAAGAAGATGTGCTATTACATTTTGGGATGATGGTGGAGTATTACTTAGCCATAAAAAGAATGAAATAATGCCATTTGCAGCAACATGGATGGACCTAGAGCTTATTACACTAAGTGAAGAAAGCCAGACAGAGAAAGAAAAATATCATAAGATATTGCATGTATGTGGAATCTAAAAGGAAAAAAGAGACAAAAATGAATTTACTTCCAAAAAAGAAAGACAGTCACAGACACAGAAACCAAACTTCTGGTTACAAAAGTGGAGTGGGAGGAGGGATAAATTAGGAGGTTGGGATTAAAATATACATACTACTACATATAAAATAGATAACCAATAAGGACCTACTGTATGACACAGGGAAATATATTCAATATTGTGTAATAATCTATAATCAAAAAAACCTAAAATAAATGTTTGAATATATATATATAAAAATATGAAACTGAACTGCTGTGCTATACACCTGATCCTTACATATAACAAATCAACTATATGTCAATAAAAATTAAAATAAACAAAAATAAATAATATAAAGTTAAAATAAGATCTAACTATAACATATTTCTGAGTCTATAGATAGGAAATATTTTAGTTGATTTAAATATAATTTTAAATATAGTTTTTACAAGTTTAGTTTTTTAAAGATTTTTTGATGTGGACCATTTTTATAGTCTTTATTAAGTCTTGTCACAATTTTGCTTCTTTTTATGTTTTTTGGTATTTTGTCCATGAGGCATGTGGGATCCTAGCTCCCCAACCAGAGACTGAACCTACACCCCATGCCCTGGAAGGCAAAGTCTTCACCACTGGACCACCAGGGACATGCCTACAAATTTATTATATCAAACTTTTAAATGCCTTTTGTTGTTTTTGTGTAGCTTCAGATAGATTAATGTATCACATACATCATGATAGCAACAATAATTAGTAATATGTATGGAACAGTTAAAATCAGCCAGGGTATGCTAAGTAATCTTTAAGAAACACTATGAGGCTGCAACTAGTATTATACCTACTTCACAGAAGGGGACACAGACGGATACAATCATTCTTTCCAAAACCACCAGTTGCTAAGTGATGGAGTTATTAGAACCAGGTATATCCATTATCAATTTCAGTTGCTTACTATATAGGCTATACTGCTTTGGGTTTGGGCATCTGTATGTATATGAAACATTTTAAATCTAACTTAAAGCATTCCCTAATCATTTTTAATTTCAAAAATTAAAACATTAAATCAGTTTTTTGAAAAAATATTAGTAGACCCAACTGAAATATAATAATTAACTAGACATGCATAAGAGTTTGAAATAAATTAAGTGTTAGTTCATTCACCCTAATGCACAACCTCTAAGAAGAATTCTTGAGACTGCAGCTTTTAAAGGGAGAGAAAATTGAGAAGCTACATGTATTACTATATTAGTACATAATATATTATTTAACATATCCTAGGTATTTTATATGTATTAACATGTCCTAGGTACTTTATATGTATTAAATAGATTATATGGCAGGGCGTAAATAAACCAATTAAATAGTTCTTTAATAAGTAAGTCTGATTAATTATGATAGTGTCATAACAATGAATTTTAAAATGTTTATATTAATTAAGTTCTCACTGTGTGCCAGCAGTAATATTTTTCAATGTTGGCATGCATTTTTTCAAATTCACAACTCCATGAAGTATTTGGTATTGACCAATATGAAAATCGATGCATTAAAAATTTAAATATGCTCAACTCCTCCCAACTGCTTAACCTACAGTCAGAATTTAACAATCACATCTGCCTAGTAATAAAACTTCTATACTGACATCTACTACCAGAGATGTGACATCATTATCCAAGTAATTTTTACTATTTATATTATATTTACTTTTCCAGTATGGAAGTTTTCATACAAAGTGTCATGGGTAGTTACGCTAATTGAAAAGGAGCAGAATAATGCCAAGCACACTAGGAATTATACTAATCCCATAATGATCAGATATCAGACTTTGGGCAAAAGGTCAAAACAGAAGAATGTTTATGGGAATATGCCATGTCTGTGAATAGCACTGGAAAATAATAGAATAGCATTCATTTAATCATAACTCTTTTAGAGTGATTAATATATAGCACAGCTGACTCTAGTTGTTTCAATAACCATCTGTCACAGAGTTAAAAAAAGGACATACTGTTTTGGTATAACATGGGTTGAAGTAGGCCAAATAGCTTGGCAATATTCTGCCAGAATATTTGATGTGGAACTTATTTGTTCTTGTAGACTAGTATTGTGCGTGTCTATGTGTTTAATTTCAGAAATTAAGATAATTAAGAATTCAAATAATTTTTACCTCCCTTTCTTGCAGTGTATAACTTTTTGCCCCTTCTACCTCCCTAGTTCTAACTGCTATCTCTATAATAAATGCAAGTTTATCTGGTAAGTAAGATACATAATATGTCAATGGGTATTAGATCCTATGAGTAGATTTTTATTTCCAAAACATACCATCAAAATCTCCTCTTCTGAGCCACACTTCACTTTAAGTCAGTTTTATAAAAATGGTTAAATCAGCAGATGGAAATGGATTGACAAACCATTAAAATGGGAGCATATTGGTGTAGGGAAACAAAGTAGAGGGTCATTTTCTTAATCAGTCAGTTCAGTCACTCAGCTGTGTCTGACTCTTTGCGAAGCCATGGGCTGCAGCACGCAAGACTTCCTGCCTATCACCAACTCCTGGTGCTTGGTCAAACTCATGTCCATCAAGTCAGTGATGGCATACAACCATCTCCTCCTCCATCCTCCCCTTCCACTCTTGCCCTCAATCTTTCCCAGCATCAGGGTCTTTTCAAATGAGTCAGCTCTTCACATTAAATGGCCCGAGAAATTAAAGTCTGTCATTGTTTCCATTGTCTCCCCATCTATTTGCCATAAAGTGATGGGACCGGATGCCATGATCTTCATTTGTTGAATGTTGAGTTTTAAGCCAACTTTTTCACTCTCCTTTTTCACTTTCAACCAAAGGCTCTTTAATTCTTCTTCACTTTCTGCCATAAGGCTGGTGTCATCTGCATATCTGAGGTTATTGATATTTCTCCCAACAATCTTGATTCCAGCTTGTGCTTCATCCAGCTCGACTATTCACACGATGTACTCCGCATATAAGTTAAATAAGCAGGGTGATAATATACAGCCTTGATGTATTCCTTTCCTGATTTGGAACCAGTCTCTCGTTCCATGTCTAGTTCTAACCTCCGTTATGTTGCTTCTGGACATGCATACAGATTTCTTAGAAGGCAGGTAAGGTGGTCCTGTATTCCCATCTCTTGAAGAATTTTCCACAGTTTGTGGTGATCCACACTTTGGAAGGAATGATGCTAAAGCTGAAACTCCAGTACTTTGGCCACCTCATGCGGAGAGTTGACTCGTTGGAAAAGACTTTGATGCTGGGAAGGATTGCGGGCAGGAGAAGAAGGGGACGACAGAGGATGAGATGGCTGGATGGCATCACTGACTTGATGGACGCGAGTCTGAGTGAACTCCGGGAGTTGGTGATGGACAGGGAGGCCTGGTGTGCTGCGATTCTTGGGGTTGCAAAAAGTCGGACACGACTGAGCGACTGAACTGAACTGAACACAGTCAAAGGCTTTGGCATAGTCAATAAAGCAGAAGTAGATATTTTTCTGGAACTCTTGTTTTTTTGATGATCCAGTGGATGTTGGCAATTTGATCTCTGGTTCCTCTGCCTTTTCTAAATCCAGCTTGAACATCTGGAAGTTCTCAGTTCATGTACTGTTGAAGCCTGGCTTAAACAATTTTGAGCATTACTGTGTTAGGATGTGAGATGAGTGCAATTGTGGGGTAGTTTGAACATTCTTTGGCATTGTTTTTTTGGGGGGACTGGAATGCACTTTCTTAATACCTGGGCTTAAATCCAGTGTTTTGGATTACTGCAGAGCACCTCTGCCCAGAAATGAAGACATGTGTGTGTGTGCTAAGTCGCTCAGTCATGTCTGACTCTTTGCAACAGGCTCCTTTATCCATGGAATTCTCCATGGATACTGGAGTGGGTTGTCATGCCTCCTCCAGGGGATCTTCCCAACCCAGGGATTGAACCCCCGTCTCTTATGTCTGCTGCATTGGCAGGTGTGTTCTTTACCACTAGTCCCACCTAAAGAGCTCCAAAATGAAGACACTAAGCATAAATTTAAAAAGTGTTTTTCTTTTTGGCTTACTTCACTTTGTATAATTGGCTCCAGTTTCATCCACCTCATTAGAACTGATTCAAATGTATTCTGAGTAATACTCCATTGTGTATATGTACCACAGCTTCACCAATACAGTATACTAACACATATATATGGAATTTAGAAAGATGGTAACGATAACCCTGTATGTGAGACAGCAAAAGAGACACAGATGTATAGAACAGTCTTTTGGGCTCTGTGGGAGAGGAAGAAGGTGGGATGATTTGGGAGAATGGCATTGAAGCATATATAATATGATATAAGAAACGAATCGCCAGTCTAGGTTTGATGCAGGATACAGGGTGCTTGGGGCTGGTGCACTGGGATGACCCAGAGAGATGATATGCGGAGGGAGGTGGGAAGGGGGTTCAGGATTGGGAACACGTGTACACCCGTGGTGGATTCATGTTGATGTATGGCAAAACCAATACAGTATTGTAAAGTAAAATAAAGTAAAAAAAAAAAAACAAAACTGTTTATTCTCAATAAGTCTACTGCATAAAAAATACGACATTTCAAGTATAGCATTACTACATTCTAGAGCCTTTTTGAAATATGTAATCTAATAGACTTTCAGACTGAATAAAAGGGTGTTAAAGTGATAGGCACCAACCAGACTTGTATGAGTGTCAAAAGTAAAGTTGAAGGAGCAGGGGGCAAAGAGATATTTAAGATTTTACACATCGGTAAAAAAAAAAAAAATGAATGAGAAACATGTTACTTTCTGCAGTATTTATTGTTCCCTTTCTTTTCGTTCTTAGCAGGGAGGTTTAAAATACAGACACACAGACATACCCCACAAGTCTATTGGTGACTATGGGTCTGGAATACAATTACAAGTTTTCTCACAGCAGTGAGTTCTCAAGGCCAGCCGAGCCTTCAGTGGCATGAGCCAGCTTGATTATGCTAAACACCCCTGGATTCCTTCTTTTGTTTTATTTCACCCAGGGTCTTAAAGCTTAAGCATTTGACATGCTTGGACAGTTTTCTCTCTAATTTCACCCAAGCTGGCTGTGCAGTAAGTTTAATGTATAGGTGTAACCTGTAGATGCAAGTAATCTCTTCAGTATATATATTTTTTAACTTTAGCCATCTGAACACTGGATGCCTTCCAAGTTGGAGTGAATCTATGCTACAGTAAAAAGTTAAACCATATGACAAGAAAAATACTATTATCAGACCAAGCTGATTGAGAATAACATTTATGCAAGCGTTGGTTGATTTTCATATGGGAGGCACAATGCTCCTGGTTTCAGTAACATAAAGGATGAAGCTCTCTAGAAAAGCAACAAATGAACTTCACATATAAGGTGTGTGCATTCTCATTACAATCTAGAAAACCATGTGGGAGAATTACTAATTTCCCATTATTTAAGGTTAATGTTAAAGAATATATATAAATATAAATAATATATAATTTTTAATTTGTATTAAATTAAAACTTTTTAATAGGAAAAAAATACATTTTCTATACCAACAACCTTGGTCCCAAACCAGAATTTAGAGATCAGCTTTCAATCCTTTTTCTTTTGGAGGTGCTCTGGAACTCTTTGCTACTTTGTGAAAATACAGTGAAACATATTACTCCTGAAGTAGCAGATGTTTGGTGCACTCCATAAGTATGGAGGTCATTGAGGGACCTTTGAATATTTCTGCAAATACTGCAGTGTACATATCTTAGACTCCATATTATGTCTGCTCTTCTCTGAAAAGAAATTGTACTTATTTTATCCTGGCTTGATTTTTGATCATCTCAATTCTTTAGTAGATTTATTTGGAATCAAAAACACCTATATCTTAGAGAAGGTATGTATATTTTTTGTAGAATTTTAAAGCTACAGTGAAGTATTTCAGAGATGTGGAGAGCCTGATGGCAATGTATAGTTTTAGAACTGTGTGTGACTCCATGTGTGGGGGGTGCCTGATGTGTGTTGGAATGTGTGAATATATGAAATTTCACAAGTAAGTAGATGGAGAATAGTGTGCCCTTCCATTAAAAAAACTTGTCAGAACCTCCTATGTGTGGCAGTTCTCCATCTTTTATTGGCTACACATGTAGAGAATGATAAATAAACTCCAATGTACTGACCTAGAAAATCTAACCCTTTCTCTTTCATTCAAGAAAGCATATTGAGTACAATGAGAGGAATAACTAATTTAGTAATAAACTTGTATCACATCATTTCTGTTGTAAGAAATGTGTTTGTAAACTTTGGAAATATGAATGTTGTATGGAATTTATTTCAAATATTCTATAAGTGAAGTTAAAGTCACTCAGTCAAGTTCAACTCTTTTTGATCCCATGGACTGTGGCCTTCCAGGCTCCTCTGTCCATGGGATTCTCCAGACAAGAATACTGGAATGGGGTGCCATTCCCCTCTTCAGGGTATCTGCCCAACCCAGGGATTGAACCTAGTTCTCTTGCATTGCAGGCAGATTCTTTACCACTGAGCCACCAGGGAAGCCCAATACTCTACAAAGAGTCACATGATCCATCTTGCCAACAAACATCAGATGAGAACTGCTATCTTCGAGTGGCAGTGGAGAGAACATTTAGGCCACGAGGTATCATTATTTGCTCTTCTTACTAAGCCCCTGTACTTTGGTAACTCATTATAAAAGACCCTGATACTGAGAAAAATTGAGGGCAGGAGGAGAAGGGGATGACAGAGGATGAGATGGTTGGATGGCATCACTGATTCAATAGACATGCATTTGAACAAACTCTGGGAGATGGAGGTAATGAAGGACAGGGAAGCCTGGTGTGCTGTAGTTCATGGGGTCACAAAGAGTCAGACACGATTGAGCAACTGAACAACAATAATGTGCTCTATTTTGAAATCATGAAAAATTACCTTAGTTCTTACAACACTTTTCCAAAAATCATAGATAGAGCTTCTTAGCTTCCTGATGGGAACACTAATAGAATAGTGGCTGTCACCTTTACATCATTTACACCCTCTGATTAGCCAGTTTAGGACTGTCATTCTGTCAGAGCCTCAGAAGTCAACACTGACTAGGAAACTGACTTGCAGGCTCCTAAAGTAGTGTTTTAAAGGAAAAGGTAATGAAAGATAAATTATTTCCTGTCACAGTACATTTGAAGGAAAGTGTACCCACCATGGCAATGAAGAATTCCCCAACTAAATTTACAATGACTCTGATTTCAGCAATCTAGACATAGAAGAAACTTGAATGGAGAGTCAGGCAGAATGAATATTAAGTTATTTCATAAAGAAGAAGGAAAAGAGCATCACACAGAGAAAAGAGACCCAAGTTTTAGATTTGATTCTGCTGTTAAAATGTGACATTTTGGGCCATGACTTAACTGCCTTGAACTTTCATTCTTCTCTTTGGTGCATGAGAGTATTGGTTTAGAGCAGCTGATTTCAACCTACTTCAAGACACATTGCTTAACAGATCATGCAAGAATAAAGACACACTGGTAAAATACATTTGGTAAATTCTGAATGAAACAAATTCCACCTTAAGCCTGTTATCAAAATGCATTGTAACAATATAGAGGCTATATAATATCTTGTCATAAAGCTTTGCTTAGAGAAAAGGAAAGATATAAGCATCTGAATGCAGAGTTCCAAAGAATAGCAAGAAGAGATAAGAAAGCCTTCTTCAGTGATCAATGCAAAGAAATAGAGGAAAACAATAGAATGGGAAAGACTAGAGATCACTTCAAGAAAATTAGAGATACCAAGGGAACATTTCATGCAAAGATGGGCTCGATAAAGGACAGAAATGGTATGTACCTAACAGAAGCAGAAGATATTAAAAAGAAGTGGCAAGAATACACGAAAGAACTGTACAAAAAAGATCTTCACAACCCAGATAATAATGATGATGTGATCACCAATCTAGAGCCAGACATCCTGGAATGTGAAGTCAACCGGGCCTTAGAAAGCATCACTACGAACAAAGCTAGTGGAGGTGACGGAATTCCAGTGGAGCTGTTTCAAATCCTGAAAGATGATGCTGTGAAAGTGCTGCACTCAATATGCCAGCAAATTTGGAAAACTCAGCAGAGGCCACAGGACTAGAAAAGGTCAGTTTTCATTCCAATCCCAAAGAAAGGCAATGCCAAAGAATGCTCAAACTACCACACAATTGCACTGATCTCACATGCTAGTAAAGTAATGCTCAAAATTCTCCAAGCAAGGCTTCAGCAATATGTGAACCATGAACTCCCTGATGTTCAAGCTGGTTTCAGAAAACGCAGAGGAACCAGAGGTCAAATTGCCAACATCTGCTGGATCATGGAAAAAGTAAGAGAGTTCCAGAAAAACATCTCTTTCTGCTTTATTGACTATGCCAAAGCCTTTGACTGTGTGGATCACAATAAACTTTGGAAAATTCTGAAAGAGATGGGAATACCAGACCACCTGACCTGCCTCTTGAGAAATCTGTATGCAGGTCAGGAAGCAACAGTTAGAACTGAACAGGGAACAACAGACTGGTTCCAAATAGGAAAAGGAGTACGTCAAGCTGTATATTGTCACCCTGCTTATTTAACTTCTATGCAGAGTACATCATGAGAAATGCTGGACTGGAAGAAACACAAGCTGGAATCAAGATTGCCGGGAGAAATATCAATAACCTCAGATATGCAGATGACACCACTCTTATGGCAGAAGGAGAAGAGGAGCTAAAAAGCCTCTTGATGAAAGTGAAAGAGGAGAGTGGAAAAGTTGGCTTAAAGCTCAACATTCAGAAAACGAAGATCATGGCATCTGGTCCCATGATTTCATGGGAAATAGATGAGGAAACAGAAGAAACAGTGCCAGACTTTATTTTTGAGGGCTCCAAACTCACTGCATATGGTGATTGCAGCCATGAAATTGAAAGACGCTTCCTCCTTGGAAGAAAAGTTATGACCAACCTAGATAGTATATTGAAAAGCAGAGACATTACTTTGCTGACTAAGGTCCGTCTAATCAAGGCTATGGTTTTTCGTGTGGTCATGTATGGATGTGAGAGTTGGACTGTGAAGAAGGCTGAGTGCTGAAGAATTGATGCTTTTGAACTGTGGTGTTGGAAAAGACTCTTGAGAGTCCCTTGGACTGCACGGAGATCCAACCAGTCCATTCTGAAGGAGATCAGCCCTGGGATTTCTTTGGAAGGAATGATGCTAAAGCTGAAGCTCCAGTACTTTGGCCACCTCATGTGAAGAGTTGACTCATTGGAAAAGATTCTGATGCTGGGAGGGATTGGGGGCAGGAGGAGATGGGGACAACCAAGGACGAGATGGTTGGATGGCATCACTGACTCGATGGATGTGAGTCTGAGTGAACTCCGGGAGATGGTGATGGACAGGGAGGCCTGGCGTGCTGCGATTCATGGGGTAGCAAAGAGTCAGACACGACTGAGTGACTGAACTGAACTGAACCTTCTGGTTCTTGACTTTGTCTGACTATCTGAAGCACCTAGTGGGTTAAAGAAAAATGCAGGAATTCACTCTATTCAAGACAAATTTTATTCTCCAAGGATGGATTAGGGGAATGAATAACTTAACAACCTCTTTCTACTGCTCCCCACCCTACCCAGGTGAGGAAAGTATTAACTCTGGAAGGCTGAGTGGAGAGTCATCGATTGAGTTACAAGCCTTAATGTAAGAAAAGACTAACCTCCCTCCAAGGAAGAGGAATTCTGCCACAGACTGCCCTTGGACTCAACTGAAACATCAACTTTTCCTGTTCTCTGGTCTGCCAGACTACCCTGTGGATATTGGACTTGTCAACTTCCACAATCAGAGGGCCAACTTTTGAAAATAAATCAACCTCACTCTCTCTTCCTTCTCTCTTTTTCCCTCCCGCCACATTTCCATTACCACCAAAGAAGATCTGCTCATACCAACATATGGATTAAACATCAGTCTGATTCAGCCTTGAAAAGCTACCACAGCTTTTAATGCAACATCTAACAGTATCAGTGGAGTAGGAAATGGCAACTTGCCCTAGTATTCTTGCCTAGAAACTTCCATGGACAGAGGAGCCTGGCAGTCTATAGTCCACGGGGATGCAAAGAGTCAGACACAACTGAGCTACTGAGTAAACAACAGTATCACTGCTGGAAATGTGTCTTTTTCAGATCTATATTTTATTTTCTAGGTTTTCAAAATTCTTCGTAATGGGCCAGCTTTTAAACATTTTAGGTTTTGCAGGCTGTAAGATCTGTGTTGCAATCATATTAACTCTGCTTGTAATGTGAAAGTAACTGTAGACAACATATACATGGATTGGTTTGCATGTTTTCCAAACCTATTATATTTACAAAAAGAAACGTGAGTTCATATATACTCAAGCTGTCAAGTGCTGCTCTAGATCATAAAAGGATTGTTCTTTAGCTCTCCTATGACTCTAATTATAATGTGTTTAGTTATTAGTATATGAATTAGTACATTTATAAATTGTGGTTCTGTCTTTCCCCATACCCAACTCTCAGATAATTCAGTCATTGTATCCCATATTTGTCATGCTTATAGATTTTTTAAGACCTTCCCTGGTGACACAAACAGTAAAGAATATGCCTGGAATGCATGAGACCTGGATTAGGAAGATTCTCTGGAGAAGGGAATGGCAACCCCTTTCCAGTAATCTTGTCTGGAGAATTCCATGGACAGAGGAGCCTGGCGGGCTACAGTCCATAGGGTTGCAGAGTCAGACATGACTTAATTAACACTAAGTATAGATTTTTAAAAATAATATGTACAAGTTTTATTATTAATTTAATCTGAACTTTAAGTAATAAATACTAACTTCTAGATCCTTTCCTAACTCATAGGTTTATATTATTTCTTTTCTACTTGTTAAAAAATGTTCATTTGTATAATAAGATTTAAAATATCTTGCAAAAAGTTGATTATTTCTTGTCTTTTAGGATTTTACTTTCTAAATCTTAAAATTGATTCTGTCTGGGAAAACATCAGCCATCTTTAAATCACATTTATTAATTTTAACTCTTCTCCTCACCATGAAGTAACACATATGCTGATGTAAATATGACAATAGTTATCAGGTATAATTTTGTGATTTTAGATGAGAGGCTAAAAAATAAGATACCTTATTGGACATTTTATAAAAAACATGTCTCGGGGAAGAGGACTTTGGAAGTTCAGAAGTTTAGCCTTTATATCACCTCTCTTACTTGAAGCTCATTGCCTTTCATGAACATAAACTGAAGTAAAATTTACTTCAGAATAAACAAATTTATTCAATTCATAAAGCATTATGTTTCACTATTTATGGAAAGCAATGCTACAGAGAAATCAGAGAGCCATACAGATGTTTACTGGCTATTATTCAGAAGTGAAATCATATATTATCAAGCATGTAGACTATACAGAAAAAAGTAATTTTTTTTTTCCCCAAGAAAAAGAAACACAAAAAGGCAAAAAAGTTGTCTGAGCAGGCCTTACAAATAGCTGAGAAAAGAAGAGAAGCAAAAAGCAAAAGAGAAAAGGTAGGGTATATCCATCTGAATGTAGAGTTCCAAAGAATAGCAAGGAGAGATAAGAAAGTATTCCTCAGTGATCAATGCATAGATATAGAGGAAAACAATAGAATGGGAAAGACTAGATAGCTCTTCAAGAAAATAGATACCAAGGAAACATTTCATGCACAGATGGGCACAAACTTGGGTGCAATCTCAAAAACGACAGAATGATCTCTGTTTCCAAGGCAAACCATTCAATATCACAGTTATCCAAGTTTATGCCCCAACCAGTAACACTGAAGAAGCTGAAGTTGAACGGCTTTATGAAGACATACAAGACCTTTTAGAACTAACACCCAAGAAAGATGTCCTTTTCATTATAGGGGACTGGAAGTAACAGGCAAATTTGGCCTTGGAAAGTGGAATGAAGCAGGGCAAAGACTAATAGAGTTTCGCCAAGAAAATGCACTGGTCATAGCAAACACCCTCTTCCAACAACACAAGAGAAGACTCTACGCATGGACATTACCAGATTGTCAACACCGAAATCAGATTGATTATATTCTATGCAGCCAAAGATGGAGAAGCTCTATACAATCAGCAAAAACAAGACCAGGAGCTGACTGTGGCTCAGATCATGAACTACTTATTACCAAATTCAGACTCAAATTGAAGAAAGTAGGAAAAACCACTAGACCATTCAGGTATGACCTAAATCAAATCCCTTATGATTATACAGTGGAAGTGAGAGATAGATTTAAGTGCCAGATCTGACAGATAGAGTGCCCGATGAACTATGGAATGAGGTTTGTGACATTGTACAGGAGACAGGGATCAAGACCATCCCCATGGAAAAGAAATGCAAAAAAGCAAAATGGCTGTCTGGACAGGCCTTATAAATAGCTGTGAAAAGAAGAGAGGAGAAAAGCAAAGGAGAAAAGGAAAAATATAAGCATCTGAATGCAGAGTTCCAAAGAATAGCAAGAAGAGATAAGAAAGCCTTCCTCAGCGATCAATGCAAAGAAATCGAGGAAAACAACAGAATGGGAAAGACTAGAGATCTCTTCAAGAAAATTAGAGACACCAAGGGAACATTTCATGCAAAGATGGGCTCCATAAAGGACAGAAATGGTATGGACCTAACAGAAGCAGAAGATATTAAGAAGAGGTGGCAAGAATACACAGAAGAAATGTACAAAAAGATCTTCACGACCCAGATATTCATGATGATGTGATCACTAATCTAGAGCCAGACATCTTGGAATGTGAAGTCAACTGGGCCTTAGAAAGCATCACTATGAACAAAGCTAGTGGAGGTGATGGAATTCCAGTAGAGCTGTTTCAAATCCTGAAAGATGATGCTGTGAAAGTGCTGCACTCAATATGCCAGCAAATTTGGAAAACTAGCAGTGGCCACAGGACTGGAAAAGGTCACTTTTCATTCCAATCCCAAAGAAAGGCAATGCTAAATAATGCTCAAACTACCACACAATTGCACTGATCTCACATGCTAGTAAAGTAATGCTCAAAATTCTCCAAGCAAGGCTTCAGCACTACGTGAACTGTGAACTTCCTGATGTTCATACTGGTTTTAGAAAAGGTAGAGGAACCAGAGATCAAATTGCCAACATCCTCTGGATCATGGAAAAAGCAAGAGAGTTCCAGAAAAACATCGATTTCTGCTTTATTGACTATGCCAAAGCCTTTGACTGTGTGGATCACAATAAACTTTGGAAAATTCTGAAAGAGATGGGAATACCAGACCACCTGACCTGCCTCTTGAGAAATCTGTATGCAGGTCAGGAAGCAACAGTTAGAACTGGACATGGAACAGCAGACTGGTTCCAAATAGGAAAAGGAGTATGTCAAGGCTGTATATTGTCACCCTGCTTATTTAACTTCTATGCAGAGTACATCATGAGAAATGCTGTACTGGAAGAAACACAAGCTGGAATCAAGATTGCCGGGAGAAATATCAATAACCTCAGATATGCAGATGACACCACTCTTATGGCAGAAAGTGAAGAGGAACTAAAAAGCCTCTTGATGAAAGTGAAAGTGGAGAGTGAAAAAGTTGGCTTAACATTCAGAAGCTCAACATTCAGAAAACTAAGATCATGGCATCTGGTCCCATCACTTCATGGGGAATAGATGGGGAAACAGTGGAAACAGTGTCAGACTTTATTTGGTGACTACAGCCATGAAATTAAAAGACGCTTACTCCTTGCAAGAAAACTTATGACCAACCTAGATAGTATATTCAAAAGCAGAGACATTACTTTGCCGACTAAGGTCTGTCTAATCAAGGCTATGGTTTTTCCTGTGGTCATGTATAGATGTGAGAGTTGGATTGTGAAGAAGGCTGAGTGCTGAAGAATTGATGCTTTTGAACTGTGGTGTTGGAAAAGACTCTTGAGAGTCCCTTGGACTGCAAGGAGATCCAACCAGTCCATTCTGAAGGAGATCAGCCCTGGGATTTCTTTGGAAGGAATGATGCTAAAGCTGAAGCTCCAGTACTTTGGCCACCTCATGCGAAGAGTTGACTCATTGGAAAAGACTCTGATGCTGGGAGGGATTGGGGGCAGGAGGAGAAGGGGACGACAGAGGGTGAGATGTCTGGATGGCATCACAGACTCGGTGGACGTGAGTCTGAGTGAACTCCGGGAGTTGGAGATGGACAGGGAGGCCTGGTGTGCTGCGATTCATGCGGTCTCAAAGAGTCGGACACGACTGATCAACTGAACTGAACCGAACAGAGGCAGAAGATATTAAGAAGAAGTGGCAAAAATACACAGAAGGACTCTACAAAAAAGACCTGATGACCCAGATAATCTTGATGGTGTGATCACTCACATGGAGCCAGATATCCTGGAATGCGACGTCAAGTAGTCCTTAGGAAGCATCTATGAACAAAGCTAGTGGAGGTGATGGAATTCCAGTTGAGCTATTTCAAATCCTAAAAGATGATGCTGTGAAAGTGCTGCCCTCAATATGGCAGCAAATTTGGAAAACTCAACAGTGGCCACAGGACTGGAAAAGGTCAGTTTTCATTCCAATCCCAAAGAAAAGCAATGCCAAAGATTGTTCAATCTACTGCATACCTGCACTCATTTCACACGCTAGCAAAGTAATGCTCAAAATTCTCCAAGTGAGGCTTAAACAGTACATGCACTAAGAACTTCTAGATGTTCAAGCTGGACTTAGAAAAGGCAGAGGAACCAGAAATCAAATTGCCAACATCTGCTGGAATATTGAAAAAGCAAGAGAATTCCAGAAAAATATCTACTTCCTCTTCACTGACTTCTCCAAAGCCTTTGACTGTGTGGATCACAAAAGACTGTGGAAAATTCTTAAGAGATGGGAATACCAGACCACCTGACCTGCCTCCCGAGAAATCCGTATGCAGATCAAAAATCAACAGTTAGAACTGGACATGGAACAACAGACTGGATCCAAATCAGGAAAGGAGTACATCAAGACTGTATACTGTCACCCTGCTTATTTAACTTATATGCCGAGTACATCATGTGAAATGTCAGGCTGGAAGTAGCACAAGCTGGAGTCAAGATTGCCATGAGAAATATCAATATCCTCAGATGTGCAGATGACACCATCCTTATTGCAGAAAGTAAAGAGGAACAGTAGAACCTCCTGATGAAAGTGAAAGAAGAGACTGAAAAAGCTGGCTTAAAACTCAACATTCAAAAAACCAAGATCATGGCATCTGGTCCCATCAGTTCATGGCAAATAGATAGGGGAACAATGGAAACACTGAGAGACTATTTTGGAGGGAGCTCCAAAATCACTACAGATGGTGACTGAAGCCATGATTAAAAGACATTTGTGGGGGGCAGTCCTAAGATGGCAGAGGAATAGGACGGGGAGACCACTTTCTCCCTCACAAATTCATCAAAAGAACATTTCAGCACTGAGTAAATTCCACAAAACAACTTCTGAATGCTGGCAGAGGACATCAGGCACCCAGAAAAGCAGATCATTGTCTTCAAAAACAAGTAGGAAAAAATATAAAAGATGAAAAAAGACACAAAAGAGGTAAGGAGGGAGCTGCATCCCAGGAAGGGAGTCTTAAAAAGAGAGTAGTTTCCAAACACCAGGAAACACTCTCACTGCCGTCTCTGTGGAGAGCCTTGGAAGCACAGAGGGCAACATAACAAGGAGGAAAAATAAATAAATAATTAAAACCAACAGATTACAAGCCCAGAGTAACTCCCCCAGCAGAGAAGCAGTGCAGACGCTTGCATCCACCACTAGCAAGTGGGGGTTGGGTAGGGAGGAGTGGGCTGCAGTGCTTTTTAAGAATTGGGCTGGAATGCCCCAAGAATAACCAGAGCGAACTAACTTGGGCTAGCAAACCAGACTGTGGGATAACTACCATGCGAAAAGCTCTAACATAAGACACCACCAGGTGCGTGCACAGAACAAAGGACAGAACAGAATTAGCCGGCTGCAGACCACGCCCCTCCGGTGACAGGCAGCCAGAGCCGGAAGGGCCTGAAGACGGCAATCGCAGCCCCAGAGAGATATTAACTACCAAACTGCAAGCAAGCTTCTTTGCTAACTAAGACTTCGTGGGGTTCTGGGCAGTTACCATCCGCCAGAGAAGCGGTGCCTGTCGTATTCCCAGAAAACCAAGCAGCAGGGATGGGAAAGGCAATAAGTCGCAGTGACTGCACTCACCAAACACCTAAGCTACTCGGACCTGGGAAGGGCACAAAATGCAGGCCCAACCAAGTCTGTGCCTCTGAGGACTACCTGAGTGCCTAAGCCTGAGAGGCTTAGACTGAGGAGGTGCATGCAGCCCAAGGCGAGCCTCAAACAGTTCCCGGCAGAGCAACCTAGAGCCTGAGCAGTGTGTGCCGTGAGCGGGGTCAGGCCCAGAGTGGCTGAGACACTGCGAGCACACACCAATGTTATTTGTTTGCAGCATCCCTCCCTCCCCACAGCCCAAGTGAATAAGTGAGCCTAAAAAAAGTGTCCACCACCGCCCTCCTTGTGTCAGGGCAGAAATCAGACACTGAAGAGACCAGCAAACAGAAGAAGCTAAAACAGAAGGAACCACCTTGGAAGTGACAGGTGCAATAGATTAAAACCCTGTCGTTAGTACTGACTACATAGGAAGGGGCCTATAGATCTTGAGAAAGATAAGCCGGACCAAGGAACTATCCGAAAATGAACTGACCCCATACTGCCCACAACAATACCAGAGAAAGTCTCAGATATATCTTTACTATTTTTACGATCATTCTTTTTGCTGTTGTTTTTTTCTTCTTCTTTTTTCTTCCTTTTTTTTAAACATTTTTAAATTTTTAAGTCCTCTATTGCTTCTTTAATTTTAATTTTTATAACCTACTATTACTTTTCAAAAAAAAAAACAACCCTATTTTTAAAGCAAATACCATATATATTTTTTGTGTTTTTTTTTTAATAATTCTTGTGATTTTTTCTTCTTCTTTTCTTTAATATTGTATTTTTGAAAATCCAACCTCTTCTCTAGATTTTTAATCTTTGCTTTTTGGTATTTGTTATCAATTTTGTACCTTTAAAAAGCCACTCTTCAGTATCCATTTTTACTTGAGAGCGAGGTTACTGGCTTGACCGCTCTCTCCTCCTTTGGACTCTCCTTTTTCTCCACCAGGCTGCCTTTGTCTCCTCCCTCCCCCTTCTCTTCTCTACCCAACTCTGTGAATCTCTGTGTGTTCCAGACAGTGGAGAACACTTAGGGAACTGGTTACTGGCTGGATCTGTCTCTCTCCTTTTCATTTCCCTCTTTTATCCTCCTGGCCACCTCTGTCTCCTTCCTCCCTCTCCTCTTCTCGGTATAACTCTGTGAACATCTCAGAGTAGTCCAGACTGTGGAGCACACATAACGAAGTGATTACTGGCTAGCTTGCTCTCTCCTCTTTTGATCTCACCTCATCTCATGCCAGTCACCTCCAACTCTCCCCTCCTTCTTCTCTTCTCCATGTAACTCTGTGAACCTCTCTGGGTGTCCCTCAATGTGGAGAAACTTTTCATCTTTAACCTAGATGTTTTATCATCAGTGCTGCATAGATGGAGAAGTCTTGAGACAACTGTAAAAATAAAACTGAAAACCAGAAGCAGGAGGCTTAAGTCCAAATCCTGAGAACATCAGAGAACTCCTGACTCCAGGGAACATTAATCGATAGGAGCTCATCAAACGCCTCCATACCTGCACTGAAACCAAGCACCACCTAAGGGACAACAAGTTCCAGAGCAAGACATACCACACCAATCCTCCAGCAACACAGGAACACAGCCCCGAGCTTCAATATACAGGCAGGTCAAGTTACTCCAAAACCACTGACATCTCATAACTCATTACTGGACAGTTCATTACAATCCAGAGAGAAGAAATCCAGCTCCACCCACCAGAACTCTGACACAAGCTTCCCTAGCCAAGAAACCTTGACAAGCCAGTGATACAACCCCACCCACAGCGAGGAAACTCCACAATAAAGAGAACTCCACAAACTGCCAGAATACAGAAAGGCCACCCCAAACGCAGCAATATAACCATGATGAAGAGACAGAGGAATACCTAGAAGGTAAAGGAACAGGAGAAATGCCCACCAAACCAAACAAAAGAGGAAGAGATAGGGAATCTACCTGAGAAAGAATTCTGAATATTGATAGTGAAAATGATCCAAAACTTTGAAATCAAAATAGAATCACAGATAAATAGCCTGCAGACAAAGATTGAGAAGATGCAAGAAAGGTTTAACAAGACCTAGAAGAAATTAAAAAAGAGTCAATATATAATGAATAATGCAATAAATGAGATCAGAAACACTCTGGAGGCAACAAATAGTAGAATAACAGAGGCAGAAGATAGGATTAGTGAAATAGAAGATAGAATGGTAGAAATAAATGAATTAGAGAGGAAAAAAGAAAAACAAATTAAAAGAAATGAGGACAATCTCAGAGACCGCCAGGACATATGAAACACTCAAACATTTGAATTATAGGAGTCCCAGAAGAAGAAGACCAAAAGAAAGACCATGAGAAAATCCTTGAGGAGATAATAGTTGAAAACTTCCCTAAAATGGGGAAGGAAATAATCACCCAA
Organism: Oryx dammah; assembly: GCF_014754425.2. Lineage (NCBI taxonomy): Eukaryota > Metazoa > Chordata > Mammalia > Artiodactyla > Bovidae > Oryx > Oryx dammah. The sequence goes on from NW_024070213.1 coordinate 26,122,414, forward strand.
GTCCAAGAAACCCAGAGAGTTCCAAACAAGATAAACCCAAGGCGAAACACCCCAAGACACATGTTAATCAAATTAACAAAGATCAAACGCAAAGAACAAATATTAAAAGCAGCAAGGGAAAAACAACAAATAACACACAAGGGGATTCCCATAAGGATAACAGCTGATCTTTCAATAGTAACGCTTCAGGCCAGGAGGGAATGCCAAGACATACTTAAAGTGATGAAAGAAAATAACCTACAGCCCAGATTACTGTACCCAGCAGGGATCTCATTCAAATATGAAGGAGAAATCAAAAGCTTTACAGACAAGCAAAACCTGAGAGAATTTAGCACCACCAAACCAGCTCTCCAACAAATGCTAAAGGATCTTCTCTAGACAGGAAACACAAAAAGGATGTATAAACTCGAACCCAAAACAATAAAGTTGCATAGCGGACTTCTGGACTCAGAGGGAGAGGGAGAGGGTGAGATGATTTGGGAGAATGGCATTGAAACATGTATAATATCATGTAAGAATCGAATTGCCAGTCTATGTCCGATGCAGGATACGGCACGCTTGGGGCTGGTACACGGGGATGACCCAGAGAGATGTTGTGGGGAGGGGGGTGGGAGGGGGGTTCATGTTTGGGAACTCATGTACACCCGTGGTGGATTCATGTCAATGTATGGCAAAACCAATACAGAATTGTAAAGTAAAATAAAAAATAAATTAAAAAAATAAATAAATAAAAATAAAGTAAATGGCAATGGGATCATACTTATCAATAATTACCTTAAACGTAAATGGGTTGAATGCCCCAACCAAAAGACAAAGACTGGCTGAATGGATACAAAAACAAGACCCCTATATATGCTGCCTACAAGAGATCCATCTCAAAACAAGGGACACATACAGACTGACAGTGAAGGGCTGGAAAAAGATATTCCACAGAACGACAGACCAAAAGAAAGCAGGAGAAGTGATAGTCATATCCAATAAAATAGATTTTAAAACAAAGGCTGTGAAAAGAGACAAAGAAGGACACTATATAATGATCAAAGGATCAATCCAAGAAGAAGATATAATAATTATAAATATATATTCACCCAACATAGGAACACTGCAATATGTAAGACAAATGCTAACAAGTATGAAAGGGGAAATTAACAATAACACAATAATAGTGGGAGACTTTAATACCCCACTCACACCTATGGACAGATCAACTAAACAGAAAATTAACAAAGAAACACAAACTTTAAATGATACAATAGACCAGTTAGACCTAACTGATATCTATAGGACATTTCACCCCAAAACAATGAATTTCACCTTTTTCTCAAGTGCTCATGGAACCTTCTCCAGGATAGATCACATCCTGGGCCATAAATCTAGCCTTGATAAATTCAAAAAAGTTAAAATCATTCCAAGCATCTTTTCTGACCATAATGCATTAAGATTAGATCTCAATTACAGAAGAAAAACTATTAAAAATCCCAACATACGGAGGCTGAACAACATGCTTCTGAATAACCGGCAAATCACAGAAGAAATCAAAAAAGAAATCAAAATATGCATAGAAACAAATGAAAATGAAAACACAACAACACAAAACCTGTGGGGCACTATAAAAGCAGTGCTAAGGGGAAAGTTCATAGAAATACAGGCATACCTCAAGAAACAAGAAAAAAGTCAAATAAATAACCTAACTCTACAATTAAAACAACTAGAAAAGGAAGAAATGGAGAACCCCAGGATTAGTAGAAGGAAAGAAATCTTAAAAATTAGGGCAGAAATAAATGCAAAAGAAACAAAAGAGACCATAGCAAAAATCAACAAAGCCAAAAGCTGGTTCTTTGAAAGGATAAATAAAATTGACAAACCATTAGCCAGACTCATCAGGAAACAAAGGGAGAAAAATCAAATCAATAAAATTAGAAATGAAAATAGAGAGATCACAACAGACAACACAGAAATACAAAGCATCATAAGAGACTACTATCAGCAATTATATGCCAATAAAATGGACAACGTGGAAGAAATGGACAAATTCTTAGAAAAGTAGAACTTTCCAAAACTGAACCAGAAAGAAATAGAAAATCTTAACAGACCCATCACAAGCACGGAAATTGAAACTGTAATCAGAAATCTTCCAGCAAACAAAAGCCCAGGTCCAGACGGCTTCACAGCTGAATTCTACCAAAAATTTAGAGAAGAGCTAATACCTATCTTACTCAAACTCTTCCAGAAAATTACAGAGGAAGGTAAACTTCCAAACTCATTCTATGAGGCCACCATCACCCTAATACCAAAACCTGACAAAGATGCCACAAAAAAAGTAAACTACAGGCCAATATCACTGATGAACATAGATGCAAAAATCCTTAACAAAATTCTAGCAATCAGAATCCAACAACACATTAAAAAGATCATACACCATGGCTAAGTGGGCTTTATCCCAGGGATGCAAGGATTCTTCAATATCCACAAATCAATCAATGTAATTCACATTAACAAATGAAAAATAAAAGCCATATGATTATCTCAATAGATGCAGAGAAAGCCTTTGATAAAATTCAACATCCATTTATGATAAAAACTCTCCAGAAAGCAGGAATAGAAGGAACACACCTCAACATCATAAAAGCTATATATGACAAACCCACAGCAAACATTATCCTCAATGGTGAAAAATTGAAAGCATTTCCCCTAAAGTCAGGAACAAGACAAGGGTGCCCACTTTCACCACTACTATTCAACATAGTTCTGGAAGTTTTGGCAACAGCAATCAGAGCAGAAAAAGAAATAAAAGGAATCCAAACTGGAAAAGAGGAAGTAAAACTCACTGTTTGCAGATGACATGATCCTCTACATAGAAAAACCTAAAGACTCCACCAGAAAATTATTAGAGCTAATCAATGAATCTAGTAAAGTTGCAGGATATAAAATCAACACACAGAAATCCCTTGCATTCCTATACACTAATAATGAGAAAGTAGAAAAAGAAATTAAGGAAACAATTCCATTCACCATTGCAACAAAAAAGAATAAAATACTTAGGAATATATCTACCTAAAGAAACTAAAGACCTATATATAGAAAACTATAAAACACTGATGAAAGAAATCAGAGGACACTAATAGATGGAGAAATATACCATGTTCATGGATCAGAAGAATCAATATAGTGAAAATGAGTATACTACCCAAAACAATCTACAGATTCAATGCAATCCCTATGAAGCTACCAGTGGTATTTTTCACAGAGCTAGAACAAATAATTTCACAATTTGTATGGAAATACATAAAAACCTCAAATAGCCAAAGCAATCTTGAGAAAGAAGAATGGAACTGGAGGGATCAACCTGTCTGACCTCAGGCTCTACTACAAAGCCAGTCATCAAGACAATATGATACTGGCACAACGACAGAAATATAGATCAATGGAACAAAATAGAAAGCCCAGAGATAAATCCACATACCTATGGACACCTTATCTTCGACAAAGGAGGCAAAAATATACAATGGATTAAAGACAATCTCTTTAACAAGTGGTGCTGGGAAAACTGGTCAACCACTTGTCAAAGAATGAAACTAGAACACTTTCTAATACTATACACAAAAATAAACTCAAAATGGATTAAAGATCTAAATGTAAAACCAGAAACTATAAAAATCTTAGAGGAGAACATAGGCAAGACACCCTCCGACATAAATCACAGCAGGATTCTCTATGATCCATCTCCCAGAATACTGGAAATAAAAGCAAAAATAAACAAATGGGATCTAATTAAAATTAAAAGCTTCTGCACAACAAAGGAAACTATAAGCAAGGTGAAAAGGCAGCCTTCAGAATGGGAGAAAATAATAGCAAATGAAGCAACTGACAAACAACTAATCTCAAAAATATACAAGCAACTTATCCAGCTCAATTCCAGAAAAATAAACGACCCAATCAAAAAATGGGCCAAAGAACTAAATAGACATTTCTCCAAAGAAGACATACAGATGGCTAACAAACACATGAAAAGATGCTCAACATCACTCATTATCAGAGAAATGCAAATCAAGACCACAATGAGATACCATTTTACACCAGTCAGAATGGCTGCTATCCAAAAGTCTACAAGCAATAAATGCTGGAGAGGGTGTGGAGAAAAGGGAACCCTCTTACACTGTTGGTGGGAATACAAACTAGTACAGCCACTATGGAGAACAGTGTGGCAATTCCTTAAAAAACTGGAAATTGTACTGCCTTATGACCCAGCAATCCCACTGCTGGGCATAGACACCGAGGAAACCAGAATTTTTGAGACACGTGTACCCCAATGTTCATTGCAGCACTGTTTATAATAGCCACGACATGGAAGCAACCTAGATGTCCATCAGCAGACAAATGGATAAGAAAGCTGTGGTACATTACACAATGGAATATTACTCAGCCATTAAAAAGAATACATTTGAGTCCATTCTAATGAGGTGGATGAAACTGGAGCCGATTATACAGAGTGAAGTAAGCCAGAAAGGAAAACACCAATACAGTATACTAACACATATATATGGAATTTAGAAACATGGTAATGATAACCCTGTATGTGAGATAGCAAAAGAGACACAGATGTATAAAACAGACTTATGGACTCTGTGGGAGAGGGAGAGGGTGGGATGATTTGGGAGAATGGCATTGAAACATGTATACTATCATGTAAGAAATGAATCACCAGTCTAGGTTCAATATAGGATACAGGATGCTTGGGGCTGGTGCATGGAGAGATGATATGGAGTGGGAGTTGGGAGGGGGGTTCAGGATTGGGAACTCATGTACACCTGTGGTGGATTCATGTCAATGTATGGCAAAACCAATACAGTATTGTAAAGTAAAATAAATAAAATAAAATAAAATCTTAAAAAAAAAAATTTGCTCCTTGGATGAAAAACTGACAAATCTAGACAGGCTATTAAAAAGCAGAGACATTACTTTGCTGACAAAGGTCCGTCTAGTCAAAGCTATTGTTTTTCCCGTAGTCATGTATGGATGTGAGAGTTGGACCATAAAGACAACTGAGTGCCAAAAAATTGATGCTTTTGAACTGTGGTGTTGGAGAAGACTCTTGAGAATCCCTTGGACTGCAAGGAGATCCAACCAGTCCATCCTAAAGGATACCAGTCCTGAATATTCTTTGGAAAGACTTATGCTCAAGCTGAAGCTCCAAATACGTTGGCCACCTGATATGAAGAACTGACTCAACGGGAAAGACCTTGATGCTTGGAAAGATTGAAGACAGGAAGAAAAGGGGATGACAGAGGATGAGATGTTTGGATGGCATCACCACCTTGATGGACATGAGTTTGAGCAAACTCCGGGTGTTGGTGATGGACAGGGAAGCCTATTGTGCTGCAGTCCATGGAGTTGCAAAAAGTCGGACATGACTGTGTGACCAAACTGTCTTGAGACTATAGAATTGACTAGTAGACATACCTTGGGCTCTAATATATAAACTATTTGTTCTGTTGTCATTAAAACAATTTTAAACCCTTATTACTTCAGACTTCAACAAACTGGATATTAGATCAGTTGCCACAAATGACTATAGAAACAACTTGGTTTTCAACTTATCAGTTTTGATAAAGTGGAAAGAAAATTCTATATTTAAATTTAGATTTCTTGGTATAGACTACTTTCCAGATGTTAATTATTATTTTTTTGTTCATGAACTGTATCGAGCTACCATTTAAAGAAAACAATACATACTCTTTTTAAGTATATATATATATATATATATGTGTGTGTGTGTGTTTACATTAATATAGCTGGTATAATCACCACCCCAATTAAGATATAGATTTCCATCATGGCAAAGTCTCCTCATGCTCCTTTGTAGTAAATTCTATTCTTCTTGCCTACCAGAGCCAATTACTTTATCTGTTTTTTTTTTTTGGGGGGGGGGGGAAGGGGCCTATGCTAGAATTTTGTATCAATGAAAATATACAGTCACAAATTGTGTATGGACATGCTCATTAAAAATATTTCAGTCTCATCCAAGTTGTTTCATTGTGCAAATGGACTGCTCCTTTTTATTGCTGAATGTGTCTTCAGTTTTAAAGTACTTTTTGGTGGACAGTGTATAACTGTTTTTTTAAAAAATGAAGTTTGATAGTTCTCTTTGGGGTTAGTAATTTTAGTCCATTTACATCTAGTGTAATTATTGATATTGTATTTCAGTCTATTTCTTGCTATTTTTTTTTTCCATTTGACCCATCTACTTTGTTCTTGTTTTTGTCTTTTAGTATTTTTTTCTTTTTAATTCTTGAATATCTTTAGTATTCCATTTCATCTTCTCTATTGGTATTCTGTTAAATCACTTGGTTTTGTGATATACTACTTGGTATGTTTTATTCAGTGTATTTTGAACTTCATGTAATCTAGTTTCGATAGTTTTTATGCCATTTTTTCAAGTTCAGGATGTCTTCTTTGGGAAAAACTAATCCCCAGCTAAGTCAATCCATGTCAGAATACTGAAATATGTTGTTTCATCTGACTCTTCTTTATGGTTTCTGTTTTTCTTATTACTGTGTTATGTCATATATATTTACAGTTCTTATTAGTAGTTCTTTTAAGTCCTTGTCTCATAATTCAGTCCTACCTGTAACTTCTGACTCTGTTTTACTGACCAACTTTTTTTCCCTATTATAGGCCATATTTTCAGCTTTTTGCCTATTTAGTAATTATTTATTGAATACTGGGCATCCTGAATATCGTTGATCCTACTGTCTTCCTTTAATAGTTGGTTTTGCTCTGGCAAAATGTTAATTTACTAGCAAATCACTTTGATCTTTTTGAAACTTGATTTTAAGCTTTGTTAATACACATCTAGAGTAATCTTATATCTCCTATAGTTTAATCTTTGTTCTAAGGCATGGCATCTCAAAGATGTCCATTGAGTTTCCTGTTTGTTTGATGAATGTCATTGAAACTGTGGGATCTGAAACATGTTTTAGTGGGTGCAAGCATGAGAGTTCAGATATTAGTTTAGGTTGTAGTTCCCTTATAGGTTTTTAGTCATGATTTTCTTTGTATGGCTTCATAGAGTATCAGCCTTTTAATGTTCAGTTTAATATTCATCCCAGAGATTAACTGAGTCACTTAAAAAAAAATTCTGGATGTATTTCCCTTCCATGTAACCACCATTTATGGTATAGTGAAGTCACTCAGTCATGTCCGACACTTTGTGACCCCATGGACAGTAGCCTATCAGACTCCTCTGTCCATGGGATTTTCCAGGCAAAAATACCGGACTGGGTTGACATTTCCTTCTCCAGGAGATCTTCCTGAGCCAGGGATTGAACCCGGGTCTCCCACATTGCAGGCAGACACTTTACCGTCTGAGCTGCTGCTGCTGCTGCTGCTGCTAAGTCGCATCAGTTGTGTCCGACTCTGTGCGACCCCATAGATAGCAGCCAACCAGGCTCCTCTGTCCCTGGGATTCTCCAGGCAAGAACACTGGCCTACAAATTCTAACCAGCTTAGCCTTCCTTATATCAGCAAGCCTTTATTGTGCTTGGACCTTCCCTGAGCTTTGTTCTGGACAGTGCTCCAGAAATAAAGCCTGGAAAAAGGAGGTAGGTTGTACTTCACTTTTCTTTTTCTTTCTTTCCAAACTCCAGCTCTGTGCTGTTATTCAACATCTGTGAAGAAAATTTTTAAAAATACTATTTATCTACTTTTCTAGGATTTTTTTCCTTTTATTTTGCTTTTAAAGATGTTAGGGGTAGTCCAGTGCCTGTTATTCAATCTTGATCAGAAGCACATGTCCAGGTTACTGTTTTTTGGTTTTGTTTTATCTTATGTGAGACTTCCTTTATCACTGGGATTCTTATGGCATGGCTTAATTTAATATACACTGCAATTTCTTTATATTGTGCCATTTCCCAGAAATGTTTTATCATTGAACTTGTGTGTGACAGAACTTCATTATACCTCTCACAAACTCCAGTGTTCTTGAGAACATAGGTTGAGAATCACTGATTCAGTTGCAAAGGTTATAGTCAGAATCTGTGCATTAGGACTCATTAAAATGAATGAAAAGTCTCAAATAAAAAATCGCTTAGAAATTAATACCATTTAATTTCCACTTCATTTGGAAATTTCTATTACTTCCTAATGACCTGCTTTATAAAAATAACAAAAATAGTAAGTAATTAGCATAAAATTGCACAAAGACTTTTAAGAAAGATTAAAACATGTTGTTCTACTAAGGATGTTAATATGCTTTTAGAATCTTAAAAGTATTTACATTATTTTTTCCTCACATCCATCAATCTCCTTACATATATCCTTACATATATATCAAATATCTTTTATTGGTGGAATATTAAATTCTATTACATTAGTAAATTTTAATTATACATAGCAGTGTTATCAAATATAGCTATCATGTTTTATATTCAATCCTGAGACCTTATTCTGAATATTTGTATGTATTTTCTAATCACTATATCCCCCTATATCCCCCTATATCCCCTACTTCCCAGCCTCTGCCAAACATTTTTAAAATATCTGTTTCTACAGACTTGACTTTTTCTCTAGATTTCACTATGGGATCACATAGTATTTGTCTTTCTCTGTCTGGCTATATCCACTTAGCATAATGCCCTCAAGATCCATCCATGTTTTAGGAAATGGCATTTCCTTCTTTCTCATGGATGAATAAAATTCCATTACACATAAACATCATATCCTCTTTATGTGTTCAAAATTAAAGTCACATCTTCAGACTCTACTTTTAATTCTAGTTCTTTTGCTATTTCTACCACTTCTGGAGTTATTTCCTCCACTGAAACCTCTCAAAATCTTCCATGAGGTTGGAATCACCTTCTTCCAAACTCCTGTAAGTATTGATATTTTGACATCTTCTCATGAATATGAAATGTCTACTTAATGGCATCTAGAATGGTGGATCCTTTCCAGAAGCTTTCAATTGACTTGCCCAGATCCATCAGACAAAATACCACCTATGGCAACAATAGCCTTACAAAAGGTTTTTCTTAAATAATAAGATTTGAGAGTTAAATTTACTCCTTAATCCATGGGCTGCAGAATGGATGCTGTGTTAGCAAGCATGAAAACAACATGAATCTCTTTGTACATTTCCATCCAAGCTCTTGGGTGACCAGGTACACTGTCAATGAACAGTAATACTTTGAGAGGAATCTTTCTCTTTTTTTTCAGAACAGCAGTTATTACATTTAGGATATTACCTCTATTGTCAGTTGGCTGAGAGGTTTTAATCATAAATAAAATTTGAATTTTCTCAAAATTTTTCTGCATTTATTAAAATAATTATAATTTTTATCCTTCATTTAGCTAATGTGATGTATCACAATGATTAATTTCTGGATATTGAAGCATCTCCTTGCACCCCTGGAATAAATTCCAATGAAACACGGTGTATGATCTTTTTTTGCTGATTTCAGTTTACTAATATTTTGTTGAGAATTTTTGCATCTATATCTGTCAGGAATACTAGTCTACACTGTTCTTGTATCTCCCTATCTGCTTTTGGTATCAGGTGATGCTGGCCTCATAAATGAGTTTAGTAGTGTGCCCTTCTCTTATACATTTGGAACAGTTTGAAAAGGACAGATAGTAACTCCTGATTAAATATTCTGTAGAATTCATTCTTGAAGTCATCTGGTCCTGGGCCTTACTTTGTTAAGAAGCTTTTGATACGATTTAGCCTCCATATATACTGGGTAGGCCAAAAATTTCATTCAGTTTTTAAGTAAAAATAAAAGACATTTTTCATTTTCACCAAGCACTTTATTAAACAACATGTTCATTAACCAAATAAATTTTTTTGGCCAACCCAATATTTATTGCTATGTTCAGATTTTCTGCTGCTGCTGCTGCTGCTAAGTCGCTTCAGTCGTGTCCGACTCTGTGTGACCCCATAGACGGTAGCCCACCAGGCTCCCCCGTCCCTGGGATTCTCCAGGCAAGAACACTGGAGTGGGTTGCCATTTCCTTCTCCAATGCATGAAAGTGAAAAGTGAAAGTGAAGTCGCTCAGGCGTGTCCAACTCTTAGTGACCCCATGGACTGCAGCCCACCAGGTTCCTCCATCCATGGGATTTTCCATAATTCAGTCTTGAAAGAATATATATTTCTAGGAATTTATCCTTTCCTCTAGGTTATTTAAATTGGTATATAATTGAATGCAGGTCTCCTGTACTGCAGGCAGATTCCTTACCATCTGAGCCACCAGGGATGCCCATAATTGTTCCTAATACTCTCTTGTCATTGTTTGTATTTCTGCAATATCAGTTGTAATATCCCTTCTTTTATTTACTATTTTATTTTAGTCCTCTTTTTCCTTGTTGAGTCTAGCTAATGGTATCTATATATTAAACAACAACAACAACAAAAACACCCATTAGTTACATTGATTTTTTTTCTATTTTCTTTTAAATCTCTATTTAAAAAATTTTTTTTTACTCTAATCCTTTTATTTCTTTCCTTCTGCTAACTTTGGGCTAAATTTGTTCTTTATTTTTCTAATTTTTTGAGGTATCTAGCTAGACTATTTTTTCTTTTTTCCTTAATGTAGGCATTTATTACCATAAACTTCCCACTTAAAACTGCTTTTGCTGTACCCTAAGTTTTTGTTATTATGTTACCATTTTAATTTGCCTCAACATATCATTTAATTTTTCCTGTTTATGTCTTCTTTGATTCATTGGTTGTTCAGTATCTTCAAGTTTAATCTCCATATAGTTGAGAATTTTCCAGCCATCCTTTCTGTAATTGATTTCTACTCTGGGACTCTTATTCCAGAAAAGCTTTTTATTTAGATAGGACAGATTAGTATAAACTTTCATGGTCCATGCTATATGACTTCAACTTTACCCTTTTGTTGACCTTTCTTCCTTTAACTGCTATATTTTATTGTAATCAATAGGCACCCTTTAGATCCTTCTGTTAAAGACTAATGCCTACAACCAAAAAAAAAAAAAATAATTATTTAAAGTTCAATTCATTTACATTTTCTTTTAATTTCCAAATGAATTTTAGTTATTAATCTAAGGAGAAGATAATCATAAGCTAGAGCTCATCTGTCTACTATTGTCACAGGATCCTAAATAAAAATCTTACAGAAATAATAAGCTAAATAAACTAACATTTTTATCTAATAATTCACTGTGAATTGGGTTAGTCCTATATAAGCCACAGGAGTATTCTTTTGTCCCATAGACCTATAGACTATTTTAAACACAGAGCTCCCCAGATCCTTTTCACAGGTGCACATACTGGTTTTGCCACTTACTGTCTTAGTATAACCACAGTCAATAAAAGAAGGTATAGTATAAACTTTTTTTTTTTTACTCAGTACTGCATCCTACAAAATACACCTGATCCAAGTGGTTCTGTCAATCACAGTGCCTCGTCTCACTTATAGTCAGTTGGGCATGTGTCCCAGTCAGGAATAATCCATAGACTTACCACTGGCAAATCCAAATAGAGTGTTTTCCAGGATTGCTATATGGGCACAGGAAGAGAAAAGTGTCTTTTCTGTTTTACCTGCTAGAATTAGTAAGCTGGCAGGTTATGAATGGGGCTGACAGTGGATATCACTCCTGCCATGTGGAAATAATCTATCTGCTGCATTAAAACAACATGAAGAGAAAACTGGATCTAAAAGATGGAGAGTACAACCCCAGCATTTAAGCCTCTGAGTACAGTCATGTCTAAGCCAAATCCATGACTGAACTTTCCTGTTACATAAATCAATATATTCTGTGTTTTAAGACATTTTCAATTGAGTATCTATAAATTCACACAGAAATTTCTGACTGATATAGAAAACAAAGAGAGACAAAAACTTTAAATTTCACTCATGATTTAATGGTATTTATGAGGATACATCAGTAATTCTACTGTTGATATTTCATGGTGTAGTTTCTATATCCCTTTATGTTTCATTCTGTTCCAGGCATATCTCTCGTAAGCAAGAATATTTTAAAATGTAATCTTATAATCTATGACTTTTTAAAACTAAATTTAGTCTCCCACCTTTATTTGTTGATATATTGGACTTATTTTAGCATCTCCTTTTACGTTTCTTATTCACTATCAGTTTATTTTTTTTACTTTTTTTCTCATTTTTCCTACATCTTGTTAGATTGATAAAGATTGCTGTACCCCTCTTATAGAGGTTAAGAAACTTGTCCAAGGTCACATATTAGGCAGCATGAAAATGGAACCTGGAACCATGAGTGACTTTAATCCAGCATTTTCACACTTACCAACTAAATAATATTGCTACCAGGGTGCAGAAGGATAGTAATTAGTCAATAAGTCGTGTTCGACTGTTTGTGATCCCACAGACTGTAGTCTGCCAGGCTTCTCTGTCCATGGACTTTTCCAGGCAAGAATATTGGAGAGGGTTGCCATTTCCTATTCCAGGGGATCTTCCTTACTCAGGGATTAAACCTTTGTCTCTTGTGTCTCTTGCATTAGCAAGTGTTTTTGTTTGTTTGTTTGTTTGTTTGTTTTTTACCATTAGCACCACCTGGGAAATACTGCTTCCAGGGTACAGAAGGAAAAGCATTTGCTTAAAACATCTGCAGTGGGGATGGAAACTCAAGGATAAGCAAAAAAGATGGTATTATTTTGAATTGATTGAAATTAAAGAACAATTAATGTTAAAACTTAAAAACACAAAGGTATGTAGAATGAAATGATAGAATTCTTGTTTTGAGTGACTTGATGTGTGCTGTCTAGGGACCAGGATAACAGATACAGAGAGCAGGAGGATATTTTTAGCTGGGATGGCCATATATCATCCAGATGGAGATGTTCAGTAGGTAATTTGCTAGAAATTTCCCAGTTCAAAAATGCTGTCTGGGCGAGAATTACACAATGCATCATATCTAAATGTCTATGAAAGCCATGGACTTAGATAAGGACACTCAAAGGGACTGTGTAATAAAGGAAAGCCAGAAGAAAAAGATGGTATTATAGGTACACATAGAAGTCTATGACATAAAGTTTAAATACATTACAGATACACAGCACTGAAAACAGCACCTCAGATAAAGTAAGAACTAAATAATGGTCATCTGTTGAGGATAATAATAATGATGATGATGAAAAATAATATGAACACACTTTTTTTTTTTTTTCAGTTTGCAGGCCACTATATTAGGTTCAAGTCCAAAATCATCCTTTGAAAGCTAGTCCATTATTTACCTCATGCAATAAATATTCTCCAACTCATTTTGAGCTAGGAATAAATATTGAGTTTGATACCCCAACTATGTTATGTTTCTAATGAAAAAGGGAATAAATACTAGCAAACTGGTGATAAAAAGATATTTGTATTTTCCTCTCACAGTAATTTCTCAGCGTCAACAACAACTAATCTAACTCCTAAAGTTGCTAAAATGATCTTAGATAAATAGTAGGGAGTTTTATGTAGTAGCCATATAAATTTTCTTCTACACAAACTAGAGTAATATTTATCTCTTAAGAGTTCATTTTTACATTTTTCATAAGTTCCACTGTATAATTTAGTCATGTTCAACTATATGTGAAAAAGCACCTTTTTCCTCTTTTTCCCCAAATATATCTTCACATAGTAAAGGTGAAATTTGTGCATCCCTGGGGATTTTACAAAAGAGAGAGGTGGAAGGAGAAGTTGAAAGGCAGAGTAAGTTCAAATTGTCAAGCCATTTGGTCTGTGTAAATTTTACCCAGGAGAATCACCCATTCTTATTGTCAAAAGCCAAATGATCTTGGGAAGCAAGAAAGACAATTCAAAAGTGATGGGAAAATCCCAAGACAAAGAGCAAAGCTGAATGATATTTTATAAGTTGTGAAACAGTTTTATTCCAATGGGCTTTTTAAAGAACAAGCTCCATGAAAATTGTAATAACACTGGAAGGCAATGGAATTTCCAAATTAATTTATATTTTCTTAAATTTATTTTTTACTTTTAAAAGATAAAACTTGATTAATATTATTTTAATTACAAATGTAATTAGGTACACATTTAACACCCAATCAGCCCCACTTCAGACAGTTTAATTTTCTTTCATAAATATTTCATCCAATTCGGATATATTTTTCCTTGTATTATTTTTTAAAAAAATGATTCTGAAATTAATGAAATAACAATGTAAAGATAATTTTAAGACATCACCCCATTCTGGCATCCTCATGTGGTCATTAATTCCTGCTCTGAATTGTTTGTTGGAGTGAGAAAAATAAATATTATATTCACCATTCCTTGCAAAATTACTATTATGTCCATTTTTCAGAAATAAAAATTTTAAGATCAAACAAAGCAGAATTAGGATCATATTGCTTTCAAAATTCAAGTAATTGTTAGTTTATTATATCAAATGAATGTATTACATCATTGAATGCCATTGTCTGAAGCTATCATCTAAACATTTATTAAACAGTGTGGGGAACTGAACTGTAATCAACAAATCACTGAAGACTCACTGTGGACAACTTTGAGTCCAAAACTCCAAAGAGATCTAGTCATAGCAGGGGCTTTACAGAATTGTGAGATTTACCTCCAAGAGCTCAACCAAGTTTCCATGGTAAATACGGGAGAAAAATATTCTCCTGCTTCTGACAGAGAGTGCAATTGTGAGGTAGTTTGAGCATTCTTTGGCATTGCCTTTCTTTGGAATTGGAATGAAAACTGACCTTTTCCAATCCTGTGGCCACTGCTGAGTCTTCCAAACTTGCTGGCATATTGAGTGCAGCACTTTCACAGCATCATCTTTCAGGATTTGAAACAGCTCAACTGGAATTTCATCACCTCCACTAGCTTTGTTTGTAGTGATGCTTTTTAAGGCCCACTTGACTTCACATTCCAAGGAGAAGGGAACCATTTGAAATACTTCAAAGCATTCTGCTCATCTTAACAAGGATTACCCTAAGAGGGAACTAGTAAATCAGAGCCTAATTTGCTGGGGTATTATCAGAACCTAAATGGGGAAAGGGAAAAACCCAACTCCAACCTGATTTAGCTATCTTGTCCCACTGAAAGGGAGAAGAAAACAGACAAACAAAAGGGAGAAACAACGTGTGAAGTTTACCGGCAGAGAAATAGGTTCACCCAAAGACTGAGATTTAATCAAATAAAGGACTATAAAATGTCTCCACTGCCCTTACACTTCACCATCACATAATGAACATTTATTTACAATAGCTCATTTTACCAAGTTCACCATATCTGGTGCTCAAACAAAAATTAAAAGGCAAAAAATACAATCTGAAGAGACAGAGTAAGTATCTGAACCAAAGATGGCAATGATGTTGAAATTATCAGATTGGGAGTTTAAAATAACTATAATTAATTTGCTAGGGGTTCTAACATATAGAGCAGACAGCATGCAAGAATAGATGGGAAATGTAACCAGAGAGATGGAAATCTTAAAAAAAAAAAATCCAAAAAAGAAATGTTAGGGATCAAAACCACTGTAACAGAAAAGAAGAATGCCTATAATGGACTAGACAGAGCTGATGGAAAAAAAAAAAATCTAAGCTACAACACGTATAAATAGAACCTTGAAAAAAACCCCAAAGCAGAGAATGATGACTTAAAAAAAAAACCAAAAAACAAACAAAAAAACCACACACACACACACACACAGAATACCCAAGGACTGTGGTATAACTGCAAAAGGTATAACATAGGCATAATTGGGATGCCAGAAAGAGAAAGAAGAAACAGAAGAAAATACTTGAAACAAATTAATGTCAGCACAGACCTTGGAAGTTCAAAGTACAGCAAGCAAGATAACTATATTTAAAAAAATTTACATCTAGGCATGTTATATTTAAATTACAGAAAATAAAGTATAAAGAAAAAAATCCTGAAAGATCAAGGGAAAAGACATCTTATTTATAGAGAAGCAGAAATAAAGAGTGTTGCATCCGGCTGCTGCTAAGTCATTTCAGTCGTGTCCAACTCTGGGCAGCCCCATAGACGGCAGCCCATTGGGTCTCCCATCCCCGGGATTCTCTAGGCAAGAATACTGGAGGGAGTTGCCATTTCCTTCTCCAATGCATGAAAGTGGAAAGTCAAAGTGAAGTCATTCAGTTGTGTCCGACTCTTAGTGACCCCGTGGACTATAGTCTACCAGGCTCCTCCACCCATGGGATTTTCCAGGCAAGAGTACTAGAGTGGGGTGCCATTGCCTTCTCCAGTAATACATCCTACTTTCCCTCAAAAACTGCAAGTAAGAGAGT
The DNA here is from genome assembly GCF_014754425.2 of Oryx dammah. Classification (NCBI taxonomy): domain Eukaryota; kingdom Metazoa; phylum Chordata; class Mammalia; order Artiodactyla; family Bovidae; genus Oryx; species Oryx dammah. The sequence continues at coordinate 26,138,664 of NW_024070213.1, forward strand.
AGTACAAAATGTTTAAATTGTTGAGACAAAAAATAACCAACCTAGAATCTGTACCATTTGAAATAGGCTTCAATCAAGGACAAAAAAAAAAAAAAAAGAAAAGAAAAGAAAAGAAGAAATTGCTTTGAGGCTGTCACTTTGAGATTGTCACTGCCTTGAGACTGGGGGATTGAATCAGGTGTTTTTGACATGTGGTTGTTATGAGAAAAGATAGATTTATCATGAGTTCTGATTCACCTCAGTCCAACTAGGTCATCTTTTCCATATAGAAATATTCCTTTTGGCATCTGTGTGACACTCAGACCATACTTGGTAAACTTCTGTATTAATAACTTTTTAAACCTGACATTTCTTTCGCAGAGTCTGGATAGTAATTTTCTGTAAATAAAAAATACAATCAGAAGGAGAGGAGGCAGAAAGTTACTGAATATCTTAAGATACTTAACTTGTTTGACTTATTCCCATGACTATAGCCCCCATATACTGATGTATTCAAACATAAACTCTCAGTTATCAATTTCTGTTATCAGTTCAGTTCAGTTCAGTCACTCAGTCGTGTCTGACTCTCTGCGACCCCATGAATCGCAGCACGCCAGGCCTCCCTGTCCTTCTCCAACTCCTGGAGTTCACTCAGACTCATGTCCATTGAATAAGTGGTGCCATCCAGCCATCTCATCCTCTGTCATCCCCTTCTCCTCCTTTCCCCAATCCTTCTCAGCATCAGAGTCTTTTCCAATGAGTCAACCCTTCGCATGAGGTGGCCAAAGTACTGGAGTTTCAGCTTTAGCATCATTCCTTCCAAAGAAATCCCAGGGCTGATCTTCAGAATGGACTGGTTGGATCTCCTTGCAGTCCAAGGGACTCTCAAGAGTCTTCTCCAACACCACAGTTCAAAAGCATCAATTCTTCAGCGCTCAGCTTTCTTCACAGTCCAACTCTCACATCCATGACCACTGGAAAAACCATAGCTTTGACTAGATGGACCTTTGTTAGCAAAGTAGTGTCTCTGCTTTTGAATATGCTATCTAGGTTGGTCATAACTTTTCTTCCAAAAAGTAAGCTTCTTTTAATTTCATGGCTGCAGTCACCATCTGCAGTGATTTTGGAGCCCCAAAAATAAAGTTTGACACTGTTTCCCCATCTATTTCCCATGAAGTGATGGGACCAGATGCCATGATCTTCATTTTCTGAATATAGGCAAACATGAAAGGGAATATGGAAGGAAAAGGTGGTCAAGATTGAGTGTAATACCTTGTCACATTCCACCAGCTGAGTGCCACTTGCTTTGTCTCACCAAAAGCTGGTATAGTCAGTCTTTCCAAGTTCACCTATTCTAGTATGTGTGTAGTAGTAACATATTGTAGTTTTAATGTACCTTTCCTTAACCACCTATTACATTAAGTTCCTTGTCACATGTTTACTGGCTATTTATATAACTTCTTTCATGAAGCATTTATTCAAGTGTTTGTTGCTTGATTTCATATAAAGAGATTTGATTTCTTATTATTTAAGTATAATATTTCTTTGGACACTATGAATACAAGATCTCTGACAGATATAAGCACAAGTAATATTTTCTTTTAATCTTTGGATTGTCTTTTTATTTCATTTATAGTAATTTTTGATAAATGTTTATATTTTTAAAGAGTCAAACTAATCAATTATTTTTCTTTTGTGATTTCTTCTTTTCAGGCTAAGAAATTTTTTTTTATACCCAAATGTTGCACAAATTTTCTCTTAGGTTTTTTCCTGGGTTTTTATATTTTTAGCTCTCATATTTAGAGCTATCATTCATTTTGAGTTAATTTTTATGAATAATAAAATTTTATTATATTTTCAGTATGATATTCATAACATTCCAGCACCATTTCTTGAAAGATTTTCTTTCCCTGCTAAATTTCCTTTGCTCTTCTGTAGAAAATGATAGAGTCATGCACAGATATAGCCTATTAGGACACTATTCTATCCCATTTTATTGATCTCTATATATCCTATCTGAAAACCACATTGTCTTCGTTACCACAGCTTTATATTAAATATTGAATTCAGAAAATATGTCTTCCACATATATCTCCCTCTTTCAAGATTGAGTCTAGATTATGAGCACTGTCAATATCAAACCACTCAATCGTAGTGGAAATGAGTCCTGAATATTCACTGGAAGGACTGATGTTGAAGCTGAAACTCCAATACTTTGGCCACCTGATACGATTAACTGACTCATTGGAAAAGAACCCAATACTGGAAAAGATTGAACGCAGAAGGAGAAGGGGATGACAGAGGATAAGATGGTTGGATGGCATCACCGACCTGATGGACATGAGTTTGAGTAAGCTCTGGGAGATGGTGAAGGACAGGGAGGCCTGGTGTGTTGCAGTCCATAGGGTCTCAAAAGTTGGACAAGACTGAGCAACTGAACTGAACTGAACTGATCTATAGAGACAATGAAACCCTAACAAATTCCTGCATCTCTGATATAGAAATTAATAAACTAATTCTTAAATTTGTACCAGTACAGTTCACTCACTCAGTCATGTCTTTGCAACCCCATGGACTGCAGCCCACCAGGCTTCCCTGTCCATCAACTCCTGGAGCTTGCTCAAACTCATGTCCATCGAGTCAGTGATGCCATCCAACCATCTTATTCTCTATCATCACTTTCTCCTCCTGCTTTCAATCTTTCCCAGAATCAGGGTCTTCTCCAAAGAGTCAGTTCTCATCAGGTAGCCAAAGTTTTAGAGTTTCAACTTCAGTATCAGTTGATACTGATTGAATATACCCATTGAATATTCAGGACTGATTTCCTTTAAGATTGACTGGGTTGATCTCCTGCAGTCCAAAGAACTCTCAAGAGTCTTCAACACCACAGTTCAAAAGCATAAATTCTTTGGTGCTCAGCTTTCTTTATAGTCCAGCTCTCACATCCATACATGGCTAATGGAAAAACAATAGTTTTGACTAGATGGACCGTTGTCAACAGGTAATGTCTCTGCTTTTTAATATGCTATCTAGATTGGTCATAGCTTTTCTTCCAAGGAGTAAGCATCTTTTAATTTCATGGCTGCAATCACCATCTGCAGTGATTTTGGAGCCCCCCAATAAATAAAGTCTGTCACTGTTTCCACTGTTTCCCCATCTATTTGCCATGAAATGATGGGACTGGATGCCATGATCTTCATTTTCTGAATGTTGAGTTTTAAGCCAGCCTTTTCACTCTCCTGTTTCACTTTCACCAAGAGGCTCTTTAGTTTCTCTTTGGTTTCTGCCATAAAGGGTAGTATCATGTGTGTATCTGAAGTTATTGATATTCTCCTGGCAATCTTGATTTCAGCTTGCGCTTCATCCAGCCTGGCATTTTACATGATGTGCTCTGCATATAAGTTAAATAAACAGAGTGACAATATACAGCCTTGAAGTACTCCTTTCCCAATTTGGAACCAGTCTGTTGTTCCATGTCTGGTTCTAACTGTTGCTTCTTGACCTGCATACAGATTTCTCAGGAGGCAGGTCAGGTGGTCTGGTATTACCATCTCTTGAAGAATTTACCACAGTTTGTTGTGATCCACGGAGTCAAAGGTTTGAGCATAATCAATTAAGAGGAAGTAGATTTTTACTGGAATTCTCTTGCTTTCTCGATGAAACAAATGTCGGCAATTTTATCTCTGGTTCCTATAGAGATCTGTGGTTTCTATAGCTCTCTCTATATATCTGTATATAGTTCTCTAAAAATTGACTAAGGGTAAATTGATACCTTTAAAAGTTTGATTCTTGTGTGCATGATCATCACATATAATTTCAACTATTAGGCTCTCTTTAATATCCCTCAGCAACACTTTGTGACTTTTCTATTAAAAATGTTACCTTGCATATATTTTTGCTTATATCTGTTGCTTCAGTTCAGTTCAGTTCAGTCACTCAATCGTGTCCGACTCTTTGTGACCCCATGAATTGCAGCACACCAGGCCTCCCTGTCCACCACCAACTCCCGGAGTTCACTCAAACTCACCTCCATCGAGTTGGTGATGCCATCCAGCCATCTCATCCTCTATCGTCCCCTTCTCCTCCTGCCCCCAATCCCTCCCAGCATCAGAGTCTTTTCCAATGAGTCAACTCTTTGCATGAGGTGGCCAAAGTACTGAAGTTCCAGCTTTAGAATCATTCCTTCCGAAAAACACCCAGGACTGATCTCCTTGCAGTCCAGGGGACTCTCAAGAGTCTTTTCCAACACCACAGTTCAAAAGCATCAATTCTTCGGCACTCAGCTTTCTTCACAGTCCAACTCTCACATCCATACATGACTACTGAAAAAACCATAGCCTTGACTAGATGGACCTTTGTTGGTGTTATGCCCAGAGTCCGAGTCCCCAAAACTGAGAGAATAAGACGTCCACAGTGATGCAAAAGCATGAAGGGGTTTTATTTCTAGCTTGAGCTAGGGTTCCCAGCACATCCAACGCAGTGGAGTGGATCAAGGAGCCCTGAGCCCAGATTTACAGCAGTATTTATAGGTTTTAGAGCAGAGAGTTGGCAAGGGCTGATTGGCTGCAGGAGTTTCCTAGTATTTACTAATTGGCTAATCTTTATAGGCTGCAGGGGTTTCCTGGTATTTACTAATTGGCTATTGGCTGAAGGGGGATGTCTTTTACGTCCTGATAAACTCAAACCAGGTTACGGGGAGTATGCTGATTAGACAAGTCCTGGCATCCGCGGGGATGACCTCACTGGGCAATGACTCAGCTTTTCCCGTGAGTCCTACCTTAGTCCCTGAAGCCTATCATGGTGTTTGTTAGGTCCCAACAGTTGGCAAAGTAATGTCTCTGCTTTTGAATATGCTATCTAGGTTGGTCATAACTTTCCTTCCAAGGAGTAAGCGTCTTTTAATTTCATGGCTGCAATCACCATCTGCAGTGATTTTGGAGCTCAAAAAAATAAAGTCTGACACTGTTTCCACTCTTTCCCCATCTATTTCCCATGAAGTGATGGGACCAGATGCCATGATCTTCATTTTCTGAATTTGATCTTTAAGCCAACTTTTTCACTCTCCTCTTTCATTTTCATCAAGAGACTTTTTAGTTCCTCTTCACTTTCTGCCATAAGGGTGGTGTCATCTGCATATCTGAGGTTATTGATATTTCTCCCAGCAATCTTGATCTGTTGCTTATAGTCTAGTAAAGGTTTTACATTTTTAACTTAATTTTGCTTATAAATATAGTGTATTTGTGTATACTGCTCTTGTTTCATTTGACCTTGCTAATTTCACTATTTTCTTACTTTTATTAGTAAATTTTAGCATTCTTACATGTACACAGTCTATTTCTGCTTTATTGACGATACCAAAGCCTTTGACTGTATGGCTCTCAATAAACTGTGGAAAATTCTGAAAGAGATGGGAATACTTGACCACTTGACCTACCTCTTGAGAAATCTGTATGCAGGTTAGGAAGCAACAGATAAAACTGGACATGGAACAACAGACTAGTTCCAAATAGGGAAAGGAGTATATCAAGGCTGTATATTGTCACCCTGCTTATTTAACTTACATGCAGGGTACATCATGAGAAACTCTGGGCTGGATAAAGCACAGGCTGGAATCAAGATTGCTAGAAGAAATATCAATAATCTCAGATAAGCAGATGACACCACCTTTATGGCAGAAGTGTAGAAGAACTAAAGAGCTTCTTGATGAAAGTGAAAGAGAATGAAAACGTTGGCTTAAAGATCAACATTCAGAAAACTAAGATCATGGCATCCAATCCCGTCACTTCATGGCAAATAGATGGGGAAACAGTGGAAAAAGTGGCTGAATTGCAGCCATGAAATTAAAAGACACTCCTTGGAAGGAAAGTTATGACCAACCTAGACAGCAGGTTAAAAAGCAGAGACATTACTTTGCCAACAAAGGTCTGTCTAGTCAAGGCTATGGTTTTTCCAGTAATCATGTATGCATGTGAGAGCTGGACTATAAAGAAAGCTGAGTGCTGAAAAATTGATGCTTTTGAACTGTGGTGTTGGAGGAAACTCTTGAGAGTCCCTTGAACTGCAAGGAGATCCAACCAGTCCATCCTAAAGGAAATCAGTCTTGAATATTCACTGGAAGGACTGATGGTGAAACTCCAATACTTTGGCCACATGATGTGAAAAACTGACCCACTGGGAAAGACCCTGATGCTGGGAATGATTGAGAGCAGGAGGAGAAGGGGACGATGGAGGATGAGATGGTTGGATGGCATCACCTACACGATGGACATGAGTTTGACTAGGCTTCAGGAGTTGGTGATGGACAGGGAAGCTTGGCATGCTGCAGTCCATTGGATGGCAAAGAGTTGGACACGACTGAGCAACTGAACTGAACCAATGTACACAGTTATACCATGTGCAAATAAAGATAGTTTTATTTATTGTATGCCATTTTATCTATATCATGGTATATTCTATACTATTTAATATTTTTCCCCTTTAAACTGCACTCATTAGAATCTTTATTATGATGTTAAGTATAAGTGCATTAGTTTAGTGAATTATACTGACTGATTTTCAAATATGAAAATAACCTTAAATTCTTATGACAAAGCTGACTTGGTCATAATGTATGTTCCTTCTAATGAATGCTGGATGGAACTGCTAATATTTTGTTAAGATTTACCAGTGTTAATGAGGAATATTAACATTTTTATTGTAATACATATTAGCAGTTTTCTTGTAATACATTCAATGGAATTTGAAAATATCCCTAACATTGTATGTTATGAAAATGTTTATGTAAGAATTGTGATGTTTTTATTTTTAAAAAATTAACAAAATTGACTAGGAAAGGAATTTTGTCCTGGATTTTTTTTTTCTTTCTTGGTGGTAATATTTTAAGTTACTGTTATAAATCATTTAGTTAAACAAAGTAAAACAAGCTATTTCTTATGTAATTTTAGTTAATTTGTGTGTTTCAAGAAATGTGTCCATTTTATCTAAGTTGTTGAGTTTGCTTAACTTTTCACAATAGTTTCTTCTTATCATTTCAACACATAGTTTCTCTTGTGATGTCCTACTTTTCAATTTTGTCATTGGTAATTTGTGGGTCTTTCCCTACTTTTCCTTTCACCAGTATAGCTAGATTTTTATTAATTTTAGTGATTCTTTCAAGGAAAGTGCTTTTTGTTTCACTGATTTTTCCCAAATTTTTCCTGCTATTTTATTGATTTCTAATGTTATATTTATTTTTCTTTCTTTTGCTAAATGTAAATTTAATTTGTTCTTACTCAAACTCTTTAAGGTAAAAATTTAGACCATACAACTTCACATTATTCTTTTCTCAGTCTCATCACTGAGGCATATTAAGTTTTCTATAAGCACTGTTTGGGCTACATCCACAAATTCTAATGCACAATATTCAATATCATTAAGTCCAAAGTATGTTTTAATTTCTCCTGTTATTTCTTTGATACACAGGTTATTTAGAAGTATTTTGTTCAGCTTCTAATATTTATGGCTTTTCTAAGATATTTTTCATTGATTTCTAATTTAATTCTCTTGTGAAGAGTGAATATTTTAGAATATTTCATTTCTTTTAATTATATTGCAACTTGTTTTATGGTCCAGTATATGAACTCTTCTAGCTAGTGTTCCATGCACACGTGAAAAATGTGTATCCCACTGTTGCTGGGTATAAATATAAGTTAGAACATTTGGGTTGATAATCTTATACAAATTTCTTTGCTTGTTTTCTCTGTGATTAGTTTATCAGACTCTGAGAGAGAAAAAGTGAAATAATTCAGTCAAAATTGTAGATTTAAGTATTTTTTCCTCAGTTTTATGTATAATGACCCCACATAGTAGGTGCACATATATTCAGTATTGTTTTATCCTCTTAAAGAACTATTCATGTAGTCATTCTAAAATGAGTAAAACAACCACTGGTAAGGTCCAGAGAAATTCTACACTATGATTACTTTAGTTTCATTCCTAATGTATGGCCCTTTGGGCATCTCTACAAATGCCACTTATGTTCCATGAGGTTCCTCCAATCTGGTTAAATTCACCACTTTTCCAGTCCTATAGTATTCTGGAAGTTTTCCATCTTATGGCTCTAAGGTAGTTGTATTTCCTTAATAGTTTTACTTTGTCTGGCCTTGTGGAGTCATTCTGTGCATGCTTAATTTAGCATTCAGCCAAGGAATCGGGGAGACACTTGCAGATATTTGGAGCTCTTTCTCTGAGTAGCTTTCTCTTTGTCAGTACTCTGCCTTCCAAATACCAGGTCTCTAAGCCTTGCTAATCTCCAATTTCTGTGTATTCAATTCAGCGAGATTATGAAGCCATGCTTATGCCACTTCTTGTTGTGCCGGGGTCCAGTAATTAATTCCATTCAGAAAGCTAAGGCATTAAGAGGGTTCATCTGGTCTTTGGTTCTTTTCTCCCTACAGAGTCACAATTGTTTGCTGCTTACTCTTAAATGAATGGGTAGCAAAGCTAGTAGTAAAGAACCTTCCTGTCAGTGAAGTAGACGCCAGAGGCGTGGGTTTGATCCTTGGGTCAGGAAAATCCCCTGGAGGAAGAGATGACAACCCGCTCAAGTAATCTTGCCTGGAGAATCCTATGGACAAAGGAGACTGGCAAGCCACAGACCACAAAGAGTCAGACATGACTGAAGCAACTTAGCACTCAAATGAATAGAAATGGCTGTTTCATAAAAATTGTCCAGTTTTAGGGCTGACTATGACTGGATAGCCATTTAGTATCATTACTTCATCATGGTTGAAAAGTGGAACCCTTTTTCCATTTTGAAATGCTGAAATCCCTATTCCATTATATATATTTCCTAGGTTAAAAAATATATATCTTCTCATGACTTTTAGTCATTACTCTTCATTTTCCCTTTTGGCATAAAATAAATTTTTCCTATACTTCTGCTACTTACATTATCACAAACATTGCATTATACTACTTTACTTTACATTTTCACAAACAACACTGAAGTATGAAATAAGTAGTTCTGCTTCTATTAGTCATGTCAGCCAAGTACTAAAGCTAGTCATTTGTGTTCATCATTATACTCTAGCATGAGTTCAGTTTAGTTCATTTCAGTTCAGTCGCTCAGTCGTGTCCAACTCTTTGTGACCCCATGAACTGCAGCATACCAGGCTTCCCTGTCCATCACCAACTCCTGGAGCCTAGTCAAACTCATGTCCATCACATCAGTGATGCCATCCAACCATCTCATCCTCTGTTGTCCCCTTCTCCTGCTGCCCTCAATCTTTCCCAGCATCAGGGTCTTTTCAAATGAGTTAGCTCTTTGCATCAAGTGGCCAAAGTATTGGAGCTCCAGCTCCAACATCAGTCCTTCCAATGAACATCCAGGACTGATCTCCTTTAGGATGGACTGGTTGGATCTCCTTGTAGTCCAAGGGACTCTCAAGAGTCTTTCCCAACACCACAGTTCAAAAGCAACAATTTTTTGGCGCTCAGTTTTCTTTATAGTCCAACTCTCATGTTCATACATGACTACTGGAAAAAAAAACAAAAACAAAAACAAAACGTAGCCTTGACTAGACGGACCTTTGTTGGCAAAGTAATGTCTCTGCTTTTTAACATGCTGTCTAGGTTGGTCACAGCTTTTCTTCCAAGGAGCAAGTTAATTTCATGGCTGCCAATCACCAATTGCAGTGATTTTGGAGCCCCCAAATAAATAAAGTCTGTCACTCTTTCCATTGTTTTCCCATCTATTTGCCATGAAGTGATGGGACCGGATGTTATGATCTTCATTTTTTGAATGTTGAGTTTTAAGCCAGCTTTTCACTCTCCTGTTTCACTTTCATCAAGAGGCACTTTAGTTTTTTGCTTTCTGCCATAAGGGTGGTGTCATCTGCATATCTGAGGTTATTGATATTTCTTCTGGCAATCTTGATTTCAGCCTGTGCTTCATCCAGCCTGGCATTTCTCATGATGTACTCTGCATGATGTAAATAAGCACAGTGACAATATACAGCTTTGATGTACTCCTTTCCATATTTGGAACCAGTCTGTTTTTTCATGTCCAATTTTAACTATTGCTTTTTGATCTGCATACACATTTCTCAGGAGGCAGGTCAGGTGGCCTGGTATTCCCATCTCTTTAAGAATTTTCCAGAGTTTGTTGTGCTCCACATAGTCAAAGGCTTTGGCATAATCAGTAAAGCAGAAGTAGAGGTTTCTGGAATTCTTTTGCTTTTTCAATGATCCAACAGATGTTGCCCGTTTGATCTCCAGTTCCTCTGCCTTTTCTAAAACCAGTTTGAATATCTGGAAGTTCACCGTACATGTACTGTTGAAGCCTGGCTTGGAGAATTTTGAGCATTACTTTACTAGCATGTGAGATGAGTGCAATTGTGCCATAGTTTGAGCATTCCTTGGCATTGTCTTTCTTTGGGATTGGGATGAAAACTGACTTTTCCAGTCCTTTGGCCACTGCTGAGTTTTCCAAATTTGCTGGCATATTGAGTAAGCACTTTCACAGCAACATCGTTTAGGATTTGAAATAGCTCAACTGGAATTCCATCACTTCCACTAGCTTTCTTCATAGTGATGCTTCCTAAGGCCCACTTGACTTCACATTCCAGGATGTCTGGCTCTAGGTGAGTGATCACACCATCTAGGTTAGCTAGGTCATGAAGATCTTTTTTGTATAGTTCTGTGTATTCTTGCCACCTCTTCTTAGTATCTTCTGCTTCTGTTAGGTGCATACCATTTCTGTCCTTCATTGTGCTCACCTTTGCATGAAACGTTCCTTTGGTATCTCTAATTTTCTTGAAGAGATCTCTAGTCTTTCCCATTCTATTGTTTTTCTTTATTTCTTTGCATTGATCACTGAAGAATGCTTTCTTATCTCTCCTTGCTATTCTTTGGAACTCTGCATTCAAATGGGTATACCTTTCCTTTTCTCCTTTGCCTTTTGCTTCTCTTTTCTCAGCTAACAGTAAGGCTTCCTTAGACAACCATTTCGCCTTTTTGCATTTCTTTTTCTTGGGGATGGTCTTGATCACTGCATCTTGTACAATGTCACAAACCTCCATCCATAACTCTTCAGGCACTCTACCAGATCTTATTTTTGGTCGCTTCCACTGTATAATCTTAAGGGATTTGATTTGGGTCACACCTCAATGGTCTAGTGGTTTTCTCTGCTTTCATCAATTTGTGTCTGAATTTGGCAATAAGGAGTTGACGATCTGAGCCACAGTCAGCTCCTGGGCTTGCTTGTTCTGACTGTATAGAGCTTCTGCATCTTTGGCTGCAAAGAATAGAATCAATTTGATTTCAGTATTGATCATCTGGTGATGTCCATGTGTAGAGTGTTCTCTTTTTGTTGTTGGAAGAGGGTGTTTGCTATGACCAGTGTTAAGTACTTTACATACACCACAAATTTAAGTCAATGTTCTATTTATTTGTTGCTTTTTTTCCTCCTTTTCTGGTGAAATAAAGATCTTGCTTAAGAGTATCTTCTATGCTATAATCACATTTAGTAATGTAAACATCTACATTCTGGCCATAACTAAAACCTGATCTTACTTTCTCTCTCTCTTCCATTTCAATACATGGACTTTAAATATTCACTGGTGTTTTAGCATTTTGGAACTCTGTAACCTTAAGATCTATAGAACTTCAATTTTTTTTTTCTTCAAAATTAGACCCTGTAGTAGGACCCAGTTGAGAGAACAGGCTCTCTTTCTCTCTTTTCTGTACCCACACACACCCACACACCCTTTGTGTATCTACAAGATAGCACCTTTTGACTTACCACAATAACCAAAAGGATACATTGAGAAGATGCTGAATTCGCTTTGACAGGATTGTTTGGTTATGAATAAAATGGAATACTGATTTGAGAAGTCCAGAAAAAATTGAATGGGTCTGAAACTTCTGAAGGCAACTAAAACTATACACAGGTATTTAGATTAATCTGTTAGCAGGAAATTTAAGATTATGAGTTTGTTTTCCTTTTCTACTTGAAGGTGTGTTTACTGACACAGTCATTGCCATTTTGAATTTCTGTGATAGGTGAAGAGATATACAAATAATAAAAGTAAATGATAGTGGAGTGGGTTATATTTGGGATTATTTTGTACCAGATGTGATGCTAATGTCTTCTACCTTCAATCATAAACAGAATTTGAGCTTCTGTATACAGAAAAATAACATCACATGAGGTAATTATAATGGTGTTCAGTTGATCACAGCTAGAATTTGAAATGCATTTATCTGAAGACGTATACATTTGTTTTATTTAATTAAAGCAAATGTCAGAAACATTGTAATTTTATTTCTCCAATAACATCTCCCTTTTTGAGATCTACTTTGTGTGACTCAGTCTTCAAATTACTCTCCTTTTCTGTTTCTAGTCATTATTCTTAAGGGATTTAGATCTTTTATAACTGGAGTTTAACTCACTATGCAATTTTAAAGGCTCTGACATGATTTCTGAGACAGGAATATTATACAAATTAAAACCTTTTCTCTGCATAAATTTTTGAATCACTGCCAAAAATATGCATTGACAAATACCTCTATACAACAGGATAAAAATGTGAGTTTCTCTCCAGTGTTCCACTTGGAGGAAGTAGACTCAATTGGCTTAAGAGATTTTTTTTTTTTCCCCACTGTATCACACTGTCCTGAGAAGACACTAGTAGAAAATAAACTTAAAATATGTTTAGTTTACTATCATGAAGTTATACTTTCAGTTACTTTGTGAATACAATGAATATTAGTTGAAAATCAATGTTAGATGCAGCATTTAGTTAATCTGTATCTTTCTCCCTCCCTTTGGCTGTGCTGTGTCAGCATTGGTGTGCTGGCTTTTTCTCTAGTTGTGGCAAGCAGAAATGACTCTCTAGTTGCAGTGGATGGGCTTACTGCAGTGGCTTCTCTTGTTGCAGAACATGCGCTTCAGAGCAGAGACTCAGTAGTTGTGGTGCACAGGGTTAGTTAAGTCAGGAGGCATGTAGGATCTTCCTGGGCTAGGGACAGAACTTATGTCTCCTACATTGGCAGGCAGATTCTTTATCACCGAGCCACTGGGGAAGCCCTGAATTTCTATCTTTTAATTGCATTTTTTTTTTTTTGCAAAGTTTTCTTTCTTACAAAAACTGCTGAATGGTGGAACTGTTTTCATTCTTTATTATATCTACTAATGAGGGGTTAGTAATCAAGAATACGATACAGATGATATTGGCAAAGGTGAGTCCTTATAAAAGTTTGTATAGATCCTGCTTTATTAATGGAACTACTAGAATTTTCTAAACTAGGAAGTTAATTGTAGATATTATTATCTTTCCTTTCTACAAGCATTGTAAAGCATTTGTATTAGGAGTTGAAAATGTATCTTACTTCACCAAAGCTAAGTTTCTTCTGTATTAGAATAATTTGCTTATGGGAGATATAGAGGAAAGTATTTGTTTACGAGGAAAATACTGTAGTGATTCAGAAGATTCCACCCCTGTTCTTCCCTTTACTTGTAGCAAAGACCTTTTAATGTCTAATTTAAGAGAAGCTTAAAAGACCACAGCAAGATTCCCTTTCTTGGTGTTCATGGTAGACAGTAAGTGAATCTTGGCTATTTAGACAGGGGGTGGGAACTAACAACTAGACTTAAACCAATTTTGCCCAATTTGACTGTGTACTTATAATTTCACTCTGCGAGGTTATCTACTCCAAACTATTACTAATGTAACTTTGAGCAGATAAATAAGGAAAGCATTTTCCTTTCAGTTTTACCTCTGCTGGGTTTGTGTTCAGTAACACAGCAGTTAGTAGCCTGTCCAGCCACAAGCTGATTCCTGGGAGCTGAGTGCAGGGAGCCAAGAGGAGACCAGACATGATGGAAGCTGTTGCTTTCTTCTTTCCAGGTAAGGGTTTCTGGGTGCTCATCCCTGGGACCCTTCTTAGCCAGCTGTTCCTCTTAACTATCTCTCCCTCTACATCCAGCTCAGGACAAGAGTGATGCATTAACAGCGTAGTGCTGGGAACACCATAGTGTGCCTGATGGTGTGCAGAAATCCTCCTCACATGCTTTTGCTGTGCAGTTCATTTTTTAACAAAGGACTAGAAAGGAAAATGTGGATGTCAGTGAAAGAGAAGAGCAGGGGGTGAAAGACCACTTTGTAGCAAATGAATTACATTCAAAGTCAATTTTTAACTAATTCTTCCTGTGGCTATTAAAAGAGCTAGCATTACATAGAGTCACAAACCAATCCCTAGAAAATGAGTATCAGTTAGAGACCCACTTCGGGGCATAAAGTATCCTCTTTAGAGAAAATCATTCTTGAAGTCTGTATATTAAGTTTGTTCTCACTATTCTTAGGCAGGTTTAAAAAATATAGCAGAAAAGAAAGATAAATGGTTGGATTTATCCATTTTAAAGAGACCATAAATTGACCTCCTGCTGATGACAAAGTACTCCGTAAGAGGAAAAAAACAAACTGAAAAAAACCCACAAAGAAACCCTTCACAGCCACCAATAAAGATGGCTTCAGTTCAATTTCTTTTCATAAAGAGGATCCTGCTTTGTATTTTAGTCCCATAAAACATTTATTAGGAGAAAATTCAGGAATATTATCAAATCACCAAAAAGTAAAAGCCTAACGCATATGGGCACAAAACATTTTTGTAACTCCTTTGACATATGAGCTAGCTGTAATGTAAAATTTCTTGTTTACTCCTTTATTCATTCAATCCTTCCTTCTTCCTCCCCTTCCATATGCCCTCTCTTCTTAATTTTTTTCATTTTCCCCTTTCTTACTTCCTTCTTTGCTTCCTTTTTTTATGAAAGTCCCTATTCCAAAATGTGGGAAGTAATATGGAAAGCTAAGTATCTTTTCCTTAAAGAACTTAGATGAATAATTTCATTTATTAGCCTTTACCTTTAATGTAGGGTCTCAGATCCTTAATTCTACTGCAATGTACAGTGACGACTACTACTTTAATTGTACCAGTAAGGAGAGTCTCAGAAAAACGCCTTTATTGCCAGTTATCTAGTCTGTGTATTAGCTGCATTGTAGAAACTTCTTGGAGGTGACCTCTTCGAGATACACACATCTTGTCATCAACAATCCATAGGAGAGTTTGAAATGGGGTGTGAGAACTTGCTATGTTTTACTTGGCATCTTGGGAGACACCATTATCATGAACCCTTGAATTTACTGTCTTCATAGACAACTTGCTATGGGAAAGGGGGACTTCGGAGTTAACTCAGCAGCTTCTGCAAATGAATGTTCCATGAGAGGATAACTGCAGACCCCAAGAGGGGACATTATTCTTGCTCTTCATTAGAAGGGGTGAGAAAAAGCTGTCCTTTGTGTTCCTGGATAGGCAGACTTTATTCCAGTAGGAGTTTCTGGAATTCAATTCTCTAAAATTCTTAGTGCTCCCAAAGTCAGACTTGCCTTTAATGGAAATGGGATAAGGGGAATCTGAAAATGTCAATTACAGAGTTTTATTTTTCAAGGAGACTTTGGGTTTACAAATTGGGAGGGAAAAAAAATTCCTTTAAAACAAAATGAAAGTGTGATTTTAAAAGTCCTATGCATTGCAATTTGACAATATTCACTAACTGATAATGTCACCCACTTGACTAATTTACCAATTTAAAGTTATTTTGTCATCTCCCTGTGAGCCACCCAACATAAGTTTTCTGTGTTAAAATGTGTATGTCTCTGTGTGTATGTCCATGGATGTGTTATTACTGCTCTACAGCAGCAAATAACCTCCCACAATGTTTAAGAAACTATAAACTAACAACTCATTCCTTCCGTATTTCTTTCAGTAACAATGATATTTCTGCAGAGTTTTTTTTTTTTTCCCAAAGTTAAATTTTAGTGCAATGTGTGGGTAAACAAAATGCAACTACATTTTCAAAAGCCTATAAATAATTTTTAAGAAAATAATTGAAAACAGGAAATACAGAGGAAATTGTTGGAAGTATTTGAATTTTAAAATAGTGGAAATGAAATCTGAGGAGAAAAAGATTCAGTATTTGATAATAAAAGTATTTAAAATTGACACAACCTGATTTAGTTATCTATATAAACTTGGGAGTTTAAAGTGAATACATGCAGATACCAATATAAAATAATTCTTTTTCTACCACTTTAAACATGCTTATAAAAGTGAATCATAAACGCAAAATCAGTTCAGTTCAGTTGCTCAGTCGTGTCCACCTCTTTGCAACCCCATGGACTGCAGTATGCCAGGCCTTCCTGTCCATCACCAACTCCCAGAGCTTGCTCAAATTTCATGTCCATTGAGTCGGTGATGCCATCCAACCATCTCATTCTCTATCATCCCCTTCTCCTCCCGCCTTCAATCTTTCCCAGGATCAGGATCTTTTCCAAGGAGTCAGTTCTTCACATCAGGTGGCCAAAGTATTGGAGCTTTAGCTTCATCAGTCCTTCCAATGAATATTCAGGACTGATTTCCTTTAAGATGGACTGATTGGATCTCTTTGCAGTCCAAGGGACTCTCAAGAGTCCTCTCCAACACCATAGTTCAAAAGTATCAATTCTTTGGTGCTCAGATTTCTTTATAGTCCAACTCTCACATCCATACCTAACTACTGGAAAAATCGTAGCTTTGCCTAAATGGACATTTGTTGGCAATGTAATGTGTCTGCTTTTTAATATACTGTCTAGGTTGGTTACAGCTTTTCTTCCAAGGAGCAAGCATCTTTTAATTTCATAGCTGCAGTTACCATCTGCAGTGATTTTTGGAGCCAAGAAAATAAAGTCTGTTTCCACTGTTTCCCCATCTATTTGCCATGAAGTGATGGGACTGGATGCTATGATCTTTATTTTTTGAATGTTGAGTTTTAAGCCAGGTTTTTCACTCTCCTCTTTCACTTTCATCAAGAGGCTCTTAAGTTTCTTACATTTTGTAATTTTAAAATATCTAATTTATTACACATGTCTTATAGTTACTAATTACAGAAAGAGATTTTGATTGGGACTTCTATTTAAACCTAAGATAGATATAGTATTGAATGTTAAGCTAAGATGGATATTGTATTGAGTGCTAAACTCAAATCAATCGTATCATTGTTATTTTCTTTGCAATACCTGTAAAAGTAAAAAAAATATTAATATAAAGCACAGCCTTTAAAAAAATGGCCAGTATCAGTCTCTGTCAAATAAATAATTACAAACTATCTACTCATCATGATGTTAGACATGGCCCTTTACAAAAAGACCTGTATAAATCCTATGCTCTAGGGATTTAGAAGAGGTGACTGTCATATTAATTTGGCCCTTTTTGTATACCACTGAATATTTTTAGAACTTTATAAAACATATGGCTTGTGGTTAAAAGTAAAATAAAAACCTTTTACAAGGTCTATAAAAAGTTGTAAGGTAACCTCCTGGCTCTGTGTGAACAATTCTAAGAGTGGAGAATTCACTGCAAAATGAGGAAAACTGATCCTTCCAAAGAATGGTCTGAGAAGTCTCTCATCTTTTAACCAATGGGACAAAGACTATCTCCTAAAGCAATCATGACACATTTTCCGTATCTTGTTAGCTCTTAGATTATTTGAAGCCATTTGTCCTAATTTGCTTCCTTAAATTTCCACAGGTATCCTGTAATTTAAGTAAATCTATTTTTACATTTCTTCTTATATTATGGTAGTTATTAATTTCAAACCTTCTAGCCCATTTGTTTCAGTAAGCTAGAGTGCTTGTCTTTTGATCTTTTTCCATCATGTAAATTGCTAGCATTTTTAGAAATTTCTATGCTTCTCTGTTCTATGTTCTTTCTCTTCACTGCCCATCCTTTTCTCTCCTCTTAAAGTTCTTTGACCTTTGCCATATTACTTTAAGCCTGGTCTCCATAGGATTAGAAGCTTGGCTGGTACTCTTTCTTCCCTTCTTGGACTCAATTTCAACCTCTAAACAGTTTTGGGTCACTATTCCAATGTATCCCATGCATATCCATAGTCTGAAGTTGCACACCAAGCTGGTTACAAATATCTAAGCCAAATCAGAGTTCAGTCATGCCAGCTTTCTCAGGGAGACCTTTGAATAATGATTTCTTGAGTTCCATGCTCCAAGGCCAACATTTTGTCTCTGTCTCAGGCCTTAACACAATGGTGGCTTAAGGATGCTGAGATTTCATATCTGTGGCAAACTATGGTGAATTCAAGTACAGTAGAAAGTGAAGAGGAACTAAAAAGCCTCTTGATGAAAGTGAAAGAGGAGAGTGAAAAAGTTGACTTAAAGCTCAACATTCAGAAAATGAAGATCATGGCATCCGGTCCCATCACTTCATGGGAAATAGATGGGGAAACAGTGGAAACAGCGTCAGACTTTATTATTTGGCCTCCAAAATCACTGCAGATGGTGACTGCAGCCATGAAATTAAAAGATGCTTACTCCTTGTAAGGAAAGTTATGACCAACCTGGATAGCATATTCAAAAGCAGAGACATTACTTTGCCAACAAAAGTCCATCTAGTGAAGGCTATGGTTTTTCCAGTGGTCATGTATGGATGTGAGAGTTGGACTGTGAAGAAAGCTGAGTGCTGAAGAATTGATGCTTTTGAACTGTGGTGTTGGAGAAGACTCTTGAGAGTCCCTTGGACTGCAAGGAGATCCAACCAGTCCATTCTGAATGAGATCACCCTGGGATTTCTTTGGAAGGAATGATGCTGAAGCTGAAACTCCAGTACTTTGGCTACCTCATGCAAAGAGTTGACTCATTGGAAAAGACTCTGATGCTAGGAGGGATTGGGGGCAGGAAGAGAAAGGGACGACCGAGGATGAGATGGCTGGATGGCATCACCGACTCGATGGATGTGAGTCTGAGTGAACTCCGGGAGTTGGTGATGGACAGGGAGGCCTGGCATGCTGCGATGCATGGGGTCACAAAGAGTCAGACACGACTGAGCGACTGAACTGATCTGAACTGAGAGAGGCTTTATTGTTAAGCTGGTGAGTATACCTCTTCTGATTGCCCACTGACAGTCTTCTTAGCCTCATACTTTACTCCTCACAGAAACTTTCCAATTAAAAAGTTCATCTCCAGGTTCTTAAAGAATTCATGCATAAATCATTTTCCTTTAAGGGTTGGGAATCTAATTTAATGCAGATTTCAAAGTGAAGAGTATGCTCCAACCACTGATGCCATTGTTGCTGCTAAATGTAGGAAATCACCAGTGCTGGAGATTCTCCTTACAAAACAGTGAACTGTAAGTTTTCAGGGAGCCAGTATGCTCTGATTTCTTGAGTGGATAATGTCTTTCTTTTAGCTAAGTAGGTTGTATTATTGGTACAAGATTATTGGAACACCCATTCTAACAGCACTGGGATCTATTCCTGTGGCCCTACTCAGATTGGAATGTACATAAAGCAAAGTGGATAATCCCATGGATAGAGGAGTCTGGTGGGCTACAGTCCAAAGAGTCTGCAAAGAGTCAGACACGACTGAACGACTGAGCACACACATAGGAATGAGAATACAATAACTGATAATCTGTATTTTTGTTTCAAGGTCTTTAAATGAACTGTACACGATAAACTTTTGTGAGTCCCTGTAATGCCTAACTTTTCTAAGCAGATGAGTTAGTTCTAGGTAAAAGCTACTGATAAGATTATATCTTTTTGAGATTTCTACCATTGACTAAATCTTATACATTCAGTGCATGAAGGGCTTAACTCAAATGGGGATATCTAACAGTCCTTACCTTCTAATTCCCTGTAGTACCTAATAGAATTTTGATCTTTGAGGTTCTACTCTCAGACTGAAGTTATTAGAGACTTAACACAATTGGTAACTTTGAGAATCAAGCTGTAGTGTGTTGGATCCAAATTTCCACCTGACCTAAAACTGAGGCCATATGGAGAAACACTGCTGAGAGTTTGCCACAGGTAGAGGTAGGGGTTTATGTCTATGACATTCATGCCATCCAACTATGTACAGTAAAATAAATTAAATGGCATGTCATTTATTTCCCATTGTGCCTCTTTCCCATTTCCCATGGCCTCTTCTAGTCGGAAGTCTACTAATTCAGATCTCACTTCCCTCCACAGCTGTAAGTTTAGACTGCTACTTGATATTTTTAAGTCACATAATCTTATGGGATGATAGGTTAAACTTGTGGAAAACTAAACCGGTTGGTACTCTTTTGTGTAACTTTCTATTAAGTCAGGTCTTCATACATCCTGTACTTGTCACTTTTTTTTTGTTTTTTAAGTAAATAACTTTTACATATATCATTGGTCTAGAAGGAGATATTTGGAAACTGGACTCAAAGACATATAAGCCAATTTTTCCATATTTCCCCTCTGTTTACATTTTGTTAGCTATGTTCATTTTCCCTTTACATTTAATTTATTCTTTTATCAATAAAATTTGTTTTCCCCATGTTTCAGATTTACATAAAAGATAGTACTTGAAATTAATTAGAGAAGAAATCTTCAATCGTATTGTGAGAAATAAAAATAAAGAATAACACAAAGTTCTTTTGGCCATTCAAATTAAGATGAAGTTTGATGTAAAATGTCAAAACCAATTCTACATAGCCCTGCTCTAAGATGGGCAAAGGCTGAGGGATAATGATGCAGCAAAAGTTTCTTGGCTATGCTTTTCCTCAAATGGATATTTATTTAGTATTATATTACCAAGAAAATATCTCCACTCAATACCTCCATTATGATACCTTAAATAAAGACACTCATCAAAGGAAACATTACTGGAATAATTTTGACTATCCATCTGAACGCAGTGAACAGAAAAATTGAACAATTATCTCAATGAGAACCTCCAATAAACACAACCTTGTATAGAAAAGACTACAGCTTTCAGTCATGGGAATTTGGGGGTCACAGCTATGTTAAACATTTGCTCAGTTCAGTCATTTTCCTGTATAGACCAAAGCAGAATGGTTTTATGAAATGACAATAATGTATTTCTTCAAGATATTTTACTTAGAATATGTTCAAGACGGCAAGGATTGTAGAGTAGAACTCTCACCGACAATTACTAGCATACAGATGATTTCTTATGAAAAGGCAATGTACTTTAAGTACACTAAAAGTACTTTCAAAACTGCTGGCAACTCATGGAAAATTTTGAAGAATGTATTCAGAAAATTCAATTTAGCCTCTATTCTGTTGCTTTCATTTTTTAAAATTCTTTATTGATAGGGACAATGATCTAATTTTCAATTATTCTAAAGGCCTCATATATATTTTGTAACTCCTTCCTCTTATTTTATAAGCATCAAAAGTTTGACTCTATACCATCCTAAAATTAATTTTCTACATTGCAATAAATTTCTAGATAAAAATGGGAATTAAGTGACATTTTGCATGACATTTTTCCTAATTTCACTTAACAGTATCTATGTCTTCTTTCATGTTCCTGTGGTTTTGGTGTTTTGTTTTGTTTTGTTTGTTTGGCTTAGTATTTTCCTCAAGACTGTTAATGCTTGGAAGATGGAAACTGTGTAGCTCATCAATACCTAACAGATTTTTACTGATCCACTCTTCCTGTTATCCCTCAAATTCTATTTAAGTAGATTTGAATACTATTGGATTATAGTTAGACATTACAATTTCTCTGGACAATGTGAAAGACCTTAGATACTGCTGTTTCTTTCTCAGCAGAGAACAGAATTTTACTTTGGGGGCATTATAACATGTGCCCAGAGAAATTTTCCAAGCTGCTTTGTAAACACTTTCAAGTTCATTTGATCTACAAAAAGATTTATCTAGTAAAAATTGTAATAAATGTGTGTAAAATCTCTAAAATTATCTTACCCATTTTATTCATCCCTACCAACTTTATTATCTTTACTAAAGAAAAGACAAGTATGATTCATCTTCTAGCAAACATTCTCAGATTTTGGTTCTAGACATAGCTTGTCATGAAAACCAATAAAGGGATTGATGTGCCTTTTTAATACACTACATGATTACCACTAGACCTATAATTTCTTTTAGGCCTTGGGCATGTGAATCCGTTTTATTTTCACGAATTCGTTGGGTTGTCAAAAGTTAAAGGCAATGATATGACAAATAATCTTCAGGAGAAGGTGAGTCTAAGAAACATATTTGCTTTCATGACTTCACATAGTTAAAATGAGGAAAGACAGATACATAGTTTATGGCCTGTTATAGAAGTAGATGTGTTTGTAAAAGCTATTCCTCAAACCACGTTTTTTCCTTGCATGGCATACATTTAAATACTAAGACACAATTTTCCTGTATTTCTATATTTAACTTATCTAGAATTAGATGGGCTTAGCAGTCACCAATACCATGTGTTATTTTACAATTACTTCAGTTCAGTTCAGAAGCTCAGTTCTGTCTGACTCTTTGTGACCACATGAATCGCAGCACACCAGGCCTCCCTGTCCATCACCAACTCCCAGACTTCACTCAAACTCATATCCATCGAGTTGGTGATGCCATCTCATCCTCTGTTGTCCCCTTCTCCTCCTACCCCCAATCCCTCCCAGCATCAGAGTCCTTTCCAATGAGTTAACACTTCACGTGAGGTGGCCAAAGTATTGGCGTTTCAGCTTTAGCATCAGTCCTTCCAATGAACATCCAGGACTGATCCCCTTTAGAATGGACTGGTTGGATCTCCTTGCAGTCCAAGGGACTCTCAAGAGTCTTCGCCAACACCACAGTTCAAAAGCATCAATTCTTCGGCACTCAGCTTTCTTCACAGTCCAACTCACATCCATACATGACCACTGGAAAAACTATAGCCTTCACTAGATGGACATTTGTTGGCAAAGTAATGTCTCTGCTTTTGAATATGCTGTCTAGGTTGGTCATAACTTTCCTTCCTAGGAGTAAGCGTCTTTTAATTTCATGGCTGGAATCACTATCTGCAGTGACTTTGGAGGCCCAAAAAATAAAGTCTGACACTGTTTCCACTGTTTCCCCATCTATTTCCCATGAAGTGTTGGGACCAGATGCCCTGATCTTAGTTTTCTGAACGTTGAGCTTTAGGCCAACCTTTTCACTCTCCTCTTTCACTTTCATCAAGAGGCTCTTTAGCTCTTCTTCACTTTCTCCCGTAAGGGTGATGTCATCTGCATATCTGAGGTTACTGATATTTCTCCCGGCAATCTTGATTCCAGCTTGTGCTTCTTCCAGTCCAGCGTTTCTCATGATGTACTCTGCATAGAAGTTAAATAAGCAGGGGGACAATATACAGCTTTGATGTACTCCTTTTCCTATTTGGAACCAGTCTGTTGTTCCATGTCCAGTTCTAACTGTTGCTTCCTGACCTGCATACTGATTTCTCAAGAGGCAGGTCAGGTGGTCTGGTATTCCCATCTCTTTCAGAATTTTCCACATCCACACAGTCAAAGGCTTTGGCATAGTCAATAAAGCAGAAAGAGATGTTTTTCTGGAACTCTCTTGCTTTTTCCATGATACAGCAGATGCTGGCAGTTAGATCTCTGGTTCCTCTGCGTTTTCTAAAACTAGCTTGAACATCTGGAAGTTCACGGTTCACACATTGCTGAAGCATGGCTTGGAGAATTTTGAGCATGACTTTAGTAGCATGTGAGATGAGTGCAATTGTGTGGTAGTTTGAGCATTCTTTGGCATTGCCTTTCTTTGGGACTGGAATGAAAACTGACCTTTTCCAGTCCTGTGGTCACTGCTGAGTTTTCCCTATGTTCTGGCATTTTGAGTGCCACATTGTCACAGCACCATCTTTCAGGATTTGAAATAGCTCAACTGGAATTCCATCACCTCCACTAGCTTTGTTCATAATGATGCTTTCTAAGGCCCACTTGACTTCATGTTCCAGGATGTCTGGCTCTAGGTGAGTGATCACACCATCATGATTATCTCGGTTGTGAAGATCTTTATGGTAGAGTTCTTCTGTGTATTCTTGTTATCTCTTCTTAATATCTTCTGCTTCTGTTAGGTCCATACCATTTCTGTCTTTTATCAAGCCCAACTTTGCATGAAATGTTCCCTTGGTATCTCTAATTTTCTTAAAGAGATCTCTAAGTCTTTCCTGTTCTGTTGTTTTCCTCTATTTCTTTGCATTGATCACTGAGGAAAGCTTTCTTATCTCTCCTTGCCATTCTTTGAAACTCTGTACTCAGCTGCTTATATCTTGCCTTTTCTCCTTTGCTTTTCGCTTCTCTTCTTTTCATAGCTTTTTACAGCAGGGCAAAGCCTAATAGAGTTTTGCCAAGAGAACGCACTGGTCATAGCAAACACCCTCTTCCAATAACACAAGAGAAGAATCTACACATGGACATCACCAGATGGTCAACACCAAAATCAGATTGATTATATTCTTTGCAGCCAAAGATGGAGAAGCTCTATACAGTTAGCAAAAACAAGACCGGGAGCTGACTATAGCTCAGATCATGAACTCCTTAATGCCAAATTCCGACTGAAATTGAAGAAAGTAGGAAAACCACTAGACCATTCAGGTATGACCTAAATAAAATCTCTTATGATTATACAGAAGTGAGAAATAGATTTAAGGGACTAGATCTGATAGATAGAATGCTTGATGAACTATGGACAGAGGTTTGTGATATTGTACAGGAGACAGGGATCAAGAGCGTCCTCATGGAAAAGAAATGCAAAAAAGCAAAATGGCTGTCTGAGGAGGTCTTATAAATACAATTACTTACCCAATGCCAAACATTTAATATTATCTCTGGGATAAATTATATTCTAAAATACAATGCCAAGTAGTTTTTAGAATTTCTTAGAGATTATATAAGCTTATCTATTTAGTTATTTACACAAATTTTGTTGAACACTTTCCTTGAACAGAGTACTTTACTGAACATAAAATGAAGATGAAACTTCACTTAACTGCTGTCAAATATCCACTCTGAAACATGAAAGGTGAGTAGGCATTAGTCAGGCAAAATAAGACGACAGTCTCTTAAGTTTAAGAATCAGCGTTGGCAAGCCAGGAGGTGACAGAAAGTCTGACATGTTAGCGAGACAATATAGGCAACATACCAAATGAATGGGATTCAACAGTATCACTAGTTTTTCATTACTTTCATTTCCACTGCTACTGCTACCACTGATAGTAATAATGATAATCCTAAATACAAATTTCCATTATATAGATGGAGGGAGACAATTTTGAACATAAAATAAACTGGTATAATCTATATCAGTTAGCATCATGTTGCTGTTAAGTGAGAAAATGCCATTCCCAAAGCAAGAAATTTAGAAAGCAACTACCTTCTGAAGTATTAGACAAAAAAGTCATGAGAGATTTCTTTCCAAATGTGATATATTATTTTTGACTGGATTAATTCTTTTTTGATATATAATATTGCAGATTTTCTCAACCAGAAATACAAACTAGATTAAAAGGCCCTCCTACCTCCACACCCAACAGTATTTTGCTACCACATAAATCCTCCTGGAACATAGAAAAAACCCTGGAAATGGTGTATTCGTGAACACAGGCCATGGTCCTAACTGAGATTGTTTCCACAGTCTTGGTGGATGGGGCTTCATGTTTCAGTTCAGTTCAATTCAGTTGCTCAGTTGTGTCCGATTCTTTGCTACCACATGGACTGCAGCACGCCAGGCCTCTCTGTCCATCACCAACTCCTAGAACTTGCTCAAACTCATGTCCATTGAGTTGGTGATGCCATCGAACCATCTCATCCTCTGTTGTCCCCTTCTCCTCCTGCTTTCAATCTTTCCCAACATCAGGTTCTTTTCCAATGAGTCAGTTCATCACATCGAGTGGCCAAAGTATTGCAGCTTCAGCTTCAGCATCAGTCCTTCTAATGAGTATTTGGGACTGATTTCCTTTAGGATGGACTGGTTTGATCTTCGTGCAGTCCAAGGGATTCTCAAGAGTCTTCTCCAACACTACAGTTCAAAAGCATCAGTTCTTTGGCATGCAGCTTGCAAGCTTTTCTTGACTTCTTTATAACGGAAATAAGTCTACTTTCTATGTGATCTTCCTATGAGCGAAGTGAAATGAAGTCACTCAGTCATGTCTGACTCTTTGCAACCCCATGGACTATAGCCTATGTGATCTTCTATGTGATCTTCCTATACTTTGCACCAACCACTATTACATGGTGGTGGTTTAGTTGCTATGTTGTGTCCAACTCTTGCGACCCCATGGACTGAAGCCTGCTAGGTTCCTCTGTCCATTGGGATTCTCCAGGCAAGAATACTGGAGTGGGTTGCCATTTACTTCTCCAGGGGATCTTCCTGACCCAGGGATTGAACCTGGATCTCCTGCATTGCAGGCAGATTCTTTACTGACTGAGCTATGAGGGTATCATATTGTAATAAAATTATCTGCCATCTCAACTAGACAATAGGCTCTTTGAAGGGACACATTTTTCCTGCTTTTTCCCCTCCAGTGCTTAGCATAAAGCTGGGATAAAGGACTGAGTAATAGTATAAACATATTTTCCCCTTTCCAAAGGCAACTGCATATTTTTTCCTATCAATTACAGGTTAAATTTTAATAAAATGATAGGATCCTTGTAAGGGCATTTAATATTTCATGGTACTAATGCATGGTCTCATGTAGAGTTCCTATGAGTGCTTGGAGGCTCTAGCTAGAGTCATCTTAGCTATGACCTGGTCATGTGTGGCAAAAAGATGCCCTAGAGCCAAGGGGCTGATCTGTTTATTAAGAAAGTGGATTTTCAAACTTAACAGCAATGCAAGTAATGCCACAACTGGCTTCCAGCAAACCACTACTAAGCACACAGTGATGTCAGATCCCTTATGTCATGTCAAGACATGAGGGCAGTGAAGTAGAACTCCTAATGAAGCAGAGTCCCAGTATAAAGAGATTAAATACTGTGCTTGGAAAGACAGCACAGGTATCAGGAATACCTACCCTCAGCACAGGAAGATCCATACCCTCATGTCTGATAGCTCTATTCTGACAGTCACAGACTCTTCCTCTGCCGCTGAGGACATGTGTGGATTAAGAAAAGGGCAATTATGTCAAAATCTAGAAATATTATATACGGAATCTACCTGTGTGGACATGTGTGGATTAAGAAAATGGCAATTATATATGGAATCTAGAAAGATGGTACCAAAGACTTTATTTGCAGGGCAGCAGTGGAGAAACAAATATAGAGAACAGACTTATGGACACGGGGAGAGGGGAGGAGAGAGTGAGATATATGGAGAGAGTAGCATGGAAACTTGCATTACTATATGTAAAATAGATAGCCAATAGGGAATTTGCTGTATGTCTCAGGGAACTCAAACAGGGGCTCTGTATCAACCTAGAGGGGTGGGATGGGGAGGGAGATGGGAGGGAGGTTCAAGAGGGAGGGGACATATGTATACCTGTGGCTGATTCATGTTGAGGTTTGACAAAAACAGCAAAATTCTGTAAAGCAATCATCCTTCAATTGATAAATAAATAAATAAATAAAATGGCAATTATGTCCACACATTCTAACAAATAGACTCCTCTTCAGATAGCATCTGAAGTACTTTTTAGGTAAGTTCAAGGGTTTAAAATAGTCAGGCCTTACTGCATAAGGTCACTCAAAGCTCTGGATATCTACCTGTGACTTTGCTAATTTCCTTCTCTTCCCTCCACCCAAACATTCTCAGGGAGTACTCTGCAATCAAAAAAGACCACAGGTGTCAACTACTCTGAAATTTTCTTCTACCTTGTTTTACCTAAATTTTGACTTTCTCCTGAGGACAATAATTTCTTTATGGTCTTCTGTAGGGGTGTTATTCATACCCTTAGAATTGGAAGGAAGATGATATCAAGTACAATGCACATTCCAGATCATTCATCTTTTCAAAATAAAGATACACAATAACACCACTTTGACATTCATGCTCTCTCCAGTGGACCTCCTACTACCGGTCACCCACCCACTTCCTGCATTTTCTACCCAAAGTGCACTTTATCAACTGGCCTTTTATCTTCCTCTACAACTTAAGATGTCTGTCATGATACTAGGTGATTCTGATCTCTTGATCAATGGCCTGACATTAAATGAACTGATCAGAGTTATAATTTTGTGTTTCAAAGCTGTTAAAATTTTACTGCTAGCTCTCTGAGAGAGATGACATCTAATAATTAGCAATGTCCAGCTGCTGTATATTATCAAATAACCCAGAATTAAAGCCAAATTGATCATTGAAAACCTGATGTCCTATGATGAAAATGGATTCCTTTCAAGAAAATGAGTTAACACTTTCATGATGTTAGTGTCTCAGACTATATCCATTCATATCCCTTTATAGGGTTAGATTAGAAGCTTCCCAGCTGGCACCAGTGGTAAAGAATCCACCTGCCAATGCAGGTTAGACATAAGAGACACAGGTTGGAGGACATGGTAACTCATTCCAGTATTCTTGCCTGGAGAATCTCATGGACAGAGGACCCTGGTGGGCTGCAGTCTATGTGGTTGCAAAGAGTTGGACAGGGCTGAAGTGACTTAGCACATACTCATAGGGTTAGATTAGTAAGAACAACTTCCAAAACCCTAAGTATTTTCTCATGTACTTGGTCTTTAGTTAGTTCAAGATATTTTGTTGACTATAGATACATTATATTTTGTTTAAAAAAATTATGCATTTCTGCCAGAATCCCTGGCTGAAAGATAGGGCAAAAATAGCCTTTAGTTATTTTTAGAAAATTTAAAAAAAACATGTATTTTGTTATTTATTTAATGCATATAAGAACTCCAAAAAGTCTAGGCATTTGCTACTATAGGAAGGAAAATGTCTTCTTCCCTACTTCTTTGGTCTTTGGCTAGTCTAATAATTAAATTAACATATGACAGCTTAATAGAAAATCAAATTTAATTATGTGCATACAAGGGTCCCATAAGAATATAAGACCCACAAGAATTCAGGTAATTGAGACTTATATGATGCTATTCTCAGCTAAGGAAAGTGGGGAGGGGTATGCAACTTTAAAGGGAAGGAAGATAAGTCACAGGAAGATGGTAAAAACAAGTGTTCCGGTAAACAAAGATTTGCCAAACAGGCAGAAGCAGTAGGACAGAGAAAAGACTTTGATCTCCGGGCCCAGCTGAGCTCCTTCACGGCTTGGCACACCTAGCTCATAGTCTCTGCAGTTATCTCTGGTGATAGCTCTCTTCCTGGACCAAGCCTTCTATATAAATTCTTTCAGGCAGTCAACAGATAGGTAAAAGTTTTTCTTCAATCAGCTGGGTCTTGATTATCTCCAGCCCAAAAGAGCCTGCATGCCAAAGAGACACATTTGGAGGAGACTTGCTTTGAACTCCTTCACTACTGAGAGTGAACCAAGCCTTTTTTGATCATTTCTATTAATTACCATGATTGATTTAACATCAGTCAGATCATCAAGCAACTGTTTCAGTATTTGGGATCTTAAAGTACTGAAGCTCTGAGGAAGGATTTTAAATTTTAAAAGAAGTCAGGGTATTTCCCAACCTTCAGATTTACAATATAGGGAGGAGATGGTCAGTGATATAACCATATTCTAATTTCATCTCAGAGGTGAGATAATATATGTGGATTAATATTTATTTTTCTTCTTACCAGTTATTTTTATGTGTCACTCCTCTAAATTAGAAGATAATATCTTCAAAATAACAGGCTGAAAAGATTTATAAAAGGATATTGATTTTAGAAGATGATATTAAAATTAAAAAAATAATAAAGCCATTTAAAAACCCTGAAAAACAAAGTAGAGAACTCATATTAAAATTGCAGAGCTAACTTCTTCACAGAATTATTTCAAGCATGCTGAATTTGTACCTTTTACATGATTTTCCCAGAGCTAAATTTAGCCTTGAATATTTTTGCTTGAGAATATCATGCATTCATTTCAGCAAATTATGTGAGCTTTTAAATAAAAATCCACGTGGTATAACTATTTGTATATCTATTTATATGTTTTTTTTTTAATGTCTTGTTCTTAATCTCTTATTCCAAAAGACACACACACACAGTAATTGAAAACGTTGTAAAACATACACTGAACAAGAGGAAATTAACGTACCTTCTAGCATACCTAGGATAAACACACCATTTAAAATTAAGAAATTAAATAAAATTATATTTTTCATACAATATAAAAACTACCAGTGTGAATGCTTTTGCGAAGTTTTCTTGGGAAAACAATCATGACAAAAGAGTATTTGAATGACAATATATAACAAAATTAAAACCAGAGAATTAATCTCTGTCTTCACAAACACTGGCTGATGCTAACACAATTGCAGAAACCATGTATTTAAAGCTACATTTTATAAAACTTCACTGGCAAAAATCAATAGAAAGCTTTAGTGGGTAGAATGTGTGTAATAGTAACAAGTAGAAAGGTTAGTGTAGAAGTTAATGGTTCTATCAGGAATAAAACAGAGTTAAAATGTGAAGGAAAGGTCTCCCACAAGTGGTTCATTAACCTTTTAGAACCCCAATGTATCCCTGCTCTAAAGATTACAACAAACCTGATTCAGACTTTGCTAGCTTTTGCTAATACTCCAACTCAGCACAGTGCTGTGTACGTTTCTTCTGATAGAATTATTTTTAATACAATTGTATGTTATTGCTAAAAACTAAAGACTTCTTGAGTCCTTTGGACTGCAAGGAGATCAATCCTAAAGGAGATCTTCCAGTCCTGAATATTCATTGGGAGGACTGATGCTGAAGCTGAAACTCCAACACTTTGGCTACCTGATGTCAAGAGCTGACACACTGGAAAAGACCCTGATGCTGGAAAAGACTGAAGAAAGAAGAAGGGGACAATAGAGGATGAGATGGTTGGATGGCATCACCGACTCGATGGACAAGAGTTTGAGCAAGCTCTGAAAGTTGGTGATGGACAGGGAAGCCTGGTATGCTGCAGTCCATGGGATCACAAACAGTCAGACACAACTGAGCAACTGAACTGAACTGGAAAAAATAGGAGGGCTAGTTCGCAGCAACATAGAGTTTTGTTTTTTTGGTTTGTTTTCCTTTCAGGTCTCCTTTTAGCATCGATGGACTTCCCTGGTGGCTCAGACGGTAAAGCGTCTGCCTACAATGCAGGAGACCCGGGTTCAATCCCTGGGTCGGGATCTCCTGGAGAAGGAAATGGAAAGCCACTCCAGTATTCTTGCCTGGAAAATCCCATTGACAGAGAAGCCTGAAGTCGCTCAGTCCTGTCCGACTCTTTGTGACCCCAAGGAGTGTAGCCTCCCAGGCTCCTCCCTCCATGGGATTCTCCAGGCAAGAGTACTGGAGTGGGTTGCCATTTTCCTTCTCCAGGGGATCTTCCTGACCCAGGGATCCAACCCAGGTCTCCTGCATTTCAGCATCCTAAGTCCATGGGGTAGAAAGAACCAGACATGACTGAGAGCCTTCACTTCACTTTTGCATCAATAGCTGTACTTATCTTCTGGCTTCCTTGGTGACCCAGATGGTAAAGAATCTTCCTGCAATGCAGGAAGCCCAGGTTTAATCCCTGGGTTGGGAAGATACCCTGGAGAAGGGAATGGCAACCCACTCCAGTATTCTTGCCTGGAGAATTCCATGGACAGAGGAGCTTCGCGGTACTAACCTCAGAATTTTGTTAATTTTCATCTTATTCCTAGCATTGGTTACATATTGAGAAGAGTGAGGAAGTTTCTGGAACCGATTTGCACCATCCAGAGAAATAATATTATGTTCTTTCAGAAATCAAATATATTCTATGATCTCTGAATTACCTCGCCAAAGTGTTTTGGAGAAGGATGAGGGTTTGGCTCACACTGTAATAATTCAGAGGTACTACTATGGTTTTTAAAAATGCCATATGTAGCTACATATTTGCACAGACAATGACAATGTCTTTGGATAAAATTCAGTCATGGTGTTGTCCCATTTCTCTAATTGCCTTTATTTTTCGATCTTAACAAAGGAATTAAAGATAATTCTCATCCCAAACTTACCTCTTCACGTAGTATTCTTCCTGTTTCTCTTCTCCCTTTCTTTCCAACCTTTCTGGTTGTCCTTTCAGCAAATTTCAGGGTAGAAGTTAAATGAGCAGCTGCCACAGCAGGCACTGCCAATGTTCACTGGCCAACCAACCAACAGGGGGTACTCTTGTACAGGATGGCTGTCTCCTCTTTGGAGACAAAACTAACCTCTGTGACAAATTCCAAGTCCACCAGCTTGAAGCCTGAAATCCCAGACTCTGCTTTCCTTCCAAATTTTCCAGTTGGTAATCCATCCTACTGGGCTCATTCCTTGCAAATTTCCATATAATCCAAAAATAAAGCTATTTCTGTTTCTTCCTCTATTTTTGTTTCAAAGAGGG
The DNA here is from genome assembly GCF_014754425.2 of Oryx dammah. Classification (NCBI taxonomy): domain Eukaryota; kingdom Metazoa; phylum Chordata; class Mammalia; order Artiodactyla; family Bovidae; genus Oryx; species Oryx dammah. The sequence continues at coordinate 26,170,916 of NW_024070213.1, forward strand.
GAGAATTCAGTTTATAATTAGAGGAGGAGTAGTTTTTGGATTCTGTCCCCTACATGAAATCTGCTGTAAATATGTCCTGCCAAAATCCTCAACAGTAATGTTCCAGTGTTGTAAAGGTTTGGTTCTTTTTTTTTTTTCCCTCTAAGTTGAAATTCTCTGCCATTTTATCACATCTTGTCCTTGAAAACCATTTTCTTCTGACCCCTTCACACAATTTTCTTTTTAAAAGATGATGTGGTATGCATGTTTTAAGCCATCCCATCTGTGACAGCTAAAGACAAAAACATCAGCCTGTGTTTTGGCACAACTTGGGTCTCTGTCCTGTAATCTCATTTGTGCCTGTCCTAGAACTGTTCTTATTAACCAGAATTCTTATCTCATAGCCACAGCCGAGGGTAGCATTGTGGCTCTTTCAGCACAGTTGATGCACTGGCTAAAATGACATCCAGATCTTTGTTAGAGCAGACATCATCTTTGGAATGGACTCTGATGTTGAAAATTGCTGAACCCCTTAATCTGTTTTATTTCTCTTGCTTGGATGATGGTCTGAACAGGGTGACTTTGGAGAACAATGGCTCTGGCTCTTTGAAATGTTGATTTTCATCTGTGCCATGATGTGATGAGCACATAAACTTTTTATATAGTTGGTCAATGATAAGACCTTCTACAAAGAACTACCAGTATTTAAAATTTAGTGTTCCTGTCATTTGCCAGAAATCTTTGTCTGTAAACACAAAACAGACTTATAAAGCCAAGAGTTAAATGAGAACTTTGACTCAGCTGCTGTAATGTTATTTTTTTTTTAATATTTTTGTTCTGCTTCTTTTACATAGATTTACATGTAAAACTTTGCTGGACCTTGAATCTTTGGAAGCAGAAATTTTTATAGAATCAAAATTCTAAACTTCTCTTTGGTTTTAACTTTAGTTTTTAATGATAAGCTTTTACATCTTCATGTTGTATATTAAAAAAAAAAACATAGAAATAATAATAAAATAATGGCTATTTATTATAATGTTTAATTCACAGGATTGACCACTTGAGACGGTTGCCTAATTTTATCTTTGTGGCATAAACAATTTTATAAATTGTTTGTTGTTTGATAATGTGTTTACCATCCTAAAAGAGTGATATGTAGAAGATAACTCCATACAAAAGATCCCTGGTATTACTGAGACCTTTATGTTGTTCTTAAGTCAGTCACCAAGTTGTGTCCACTTCCTCACGACCCCATGGACTGCAGCACCCCAGGTTTCCCTGTCCTTTACCATCTCCCAGAGTTTGTGCCAATACTTTGCCCATCTGATGTAAACAGCTGACACATTGGAAAAAACCTTGATGTAAATTTGCTTATTAAATATGGACTTATATCTGCCTGCAGTATATAAAACCCAAAGGTTAATCTATTATCATGGAACATGTCATCTTGAAATCTAAAAATTTTATCTAGCTTACAACTCTAACATATAAAGCTGAATGTATATAAAACAAATAATAGAGGCATGAAAAGTGAAAGTGAAGTCGCTCAGTCCTGTCCAACTCTTTGCGATCCCATGGACTGTAGCCTACCACGCTCCTCCATTCATGGGATTTCCTAAGCAAGAGTACTGGAGTGGGTTGCCATTTCCTTCGCCAGAGGATCTTGCCTACTTAGGGATCTAACCCAGGTCTCCTGCATTGTAGGCAGGTGCTTTACCGTCTGAGCCCCCAGGGAAGTATATAATAGAGGCATAACATTTGCTATTTTATAACAAAGTTAAAAATAAATGCTTAAGAACGTAAAAGCTACGATGTCACCTGAGAAGTGGTTTTCTTTGTACTTCCTATAATATGAGGTCAATTTCATCAAGTCTCAGTACTTGCAAAACATAGAGATGGATGACAGCCTTACTTGGATAGATGTCTAATTTCATGGTGTAGAACAGAAATAACTATAATACTTCATATAGTTCATGTTCTCATTCAGAAATCTAGAATGCTGCATCCTATGTGACAGTCTAAAACTCTCCATTTATAACTGTGCTTAACCCACCGTCATGCAGTGAATAGGAAACAGAATGTTATCACAATGGAAGAACTCCCAGTTTCAGGGAAGCTCAGTCTGTGTGATCACAGACTGTTTAAATTAACAGTTAAGAGAGAAGTTCTCATGAGTTGGATTCAAAATGAGAAAAGTGATAATAAAAATCTAAAACAGAATTTCTCAATGCTGAAAGCACAAACTACTAAAAAGCCACAATTTCCTTCTAGTCAGTATGATTAGGTAGCAGATGAACAATATTACAAATCAAGTGAAACAGACCATACAAAGTTTTTAAAAATCTGGTCACAAAAACTATCAGTCTTCAAGTTTTGAAAGGTACATGTTGCCTATATTGTTCTCTAAATTCATTTGGAAATTCTCTTTCTCTGACATTTTACTTTTCTATGACTTAAAAATGTGGGGGAAATAAGCATTTGACCTTCAGTCCATGTGCACTTAGTGATCATTCTCCATATTTTGTCTGGGCAACAATCTAAACATTAATCCTCCTATCAATCTTCATCCTTTCCAGATCTGCACATGGACAAGACTCCACTGCTTATCAGTGCGTGATGTGGGGCAATGTGCTTAATCCCTATGAGTTACAGTTTCCTACTTTATAAAATGGTAATAACAATACATTGCTCTATTATGGTTTTTTTGGGTTAAAATTTGGTTCTCCTTTCTCCCTACCTCCCTCTATTCTCTCTGTCTCTCTCTCCACTGTACCTTCTACTCTCCACGTGCCCTAAAGGTATTCATCCATCTATTTATCTATCTATCTATGGACCTACCTTCTTATGTATCTATCCATTCATTTGTACATTTACCTATTACCATATGGAATCGGAAAGAGGTTGCCAAATTCGACAGTTCAGTAGAAAATACAGTCAGATAGAAAATAAAAGAATGGGACCAAGGGCAAATAAGGTAGTCAAATCTAAATGCAGTCAATAAAGAGTCAGTTGATTTTACCAAAAACAAAACAAAACAAAATGGGAAGGAATAGAGTCCTATATCCTCCAACTGCTTTCTTTCTTTCTTTCTTTTTTATCTTGGCAGTTTGGAATATGGTTATACCCAATTTCATATCATCACAATAAACCTTGGGTTTGTTTTCACCATCAAATGGAATTGACAAGAGTTGGCAGCATGGGTGTAACGAATGCCATTTTGTAAGAGAGCTGTAACAGTGTCAAATATGCAAACAGTGCAGTACATTTTGCAAAACAGTACATTGCATTTTGCCAGTGGAGAACTAACCTTACTTTTTACATTTATGTCTTTATGAAGTTAGGATTAGAAATACACATGTAAAGAGAATACTACTGATATTTCTAAAATCACTTGTATGGATCTTAATGATGATGATACAAAAGTTACAGTCCAAATAATACACTGGCTCAGAAAACAGTTTTGTTTTGTTTTTGTTTTTTTTTTAAAAAAGAAACTTTACTGGCTATAAATGATATTTCAAACACCCATTTCCAAAATTCTTTCATATTACTTATTAGGTGACTGAAATACTCCTATTTCATAGGAAGAAAATAAGATTTACTATTTTTCACAATATGAAACAAAATAAGAGAATTTAGCAGTAACAGATGGCACTGGTGGTAAAGAATCCACATGCTAATGTAGGATATGCAACAGCCATGCGTTCAATCCCTGGGTTGGGAAGATCCCCTGGAGAAGGAAATGGCAACCCACTCCAGTATCCTTGTTTAGAAAATTCCATGGGCAGAGGAGCCTGGCAGGCTACAGTCCACAGGGTGGCAAAGAGTCGGACACGACTGAGCATGCACACACACACATTCAACCTTGGATTTTCCCATATTTGAACATATTCCCCAAAGTTTAGAACTGTGACTAAAATTAACTCTATTTCAAACTCTAGAAAATTTGGTTTAATTATTCATGCTTCAGGATGAATCAAGCACATTTTAGAGTCAACAAGAATAATATTTAACTTTTCTTTTAGAAAGACAAAGACTGATCATTTTTATTAGCTAGTTCTAGAAATGATTTGGCATTGCCTATAAATGATCTTCGGAGAGGGCAATGGCAGCCCACTCCAGCACTCTTGCCTGGAAAATCCCATGGAAGGAGGAGCCTGGTGGGCTGCTGTTTATGGGGTTGCACAGTTGGACACGACTGAGCAACTTCACTTTCACTTTTCACTTTCATGCATTGGAGAAGGAAATGGCAACCCACTCCAGTGTTCTTGCCTGGAGAATCCCAGGGATGGCGGAGCCTGGTGGGCTGCCGTCTATGGGGTCACACAGAGTCAGACACGACTGAAGCGACTTAGCAGATAAATGATCTGGGCTTCCCTGGTGGCTCAGCAGTAAAGAATCCACCTGCAGTGCAGGAGCCACAAGAGACAAGGGTTCAATCCCTGGGTCCGAATATCCCCTGGAGGAAGAAATGGCAACCCACTCCAATATTCTTGCCAGGAAAATCCCATGGGAGGAGCCTGGGGGGCTACAGTCCATGGAGTCGAAGAGTAGGGCATGAATGAGCATGAATAAAAGATCTTACCTGTATGGGTTCCTTGGAATTCTTTAAATGCAAAATCCCCTTAAATCATTAGCGTGGTATATCTCTTCATTCTTGGTTACAATTAACATATGAAACCTATTGTATATGAAATGTACACATATTAAGTGAGACTGTATTTATTAAGTGAGGATATTGCTACTGGGCATGCCAGAAGTCCTTTGGAAAAATGTATTTTCTCTCTGTAATATATCATTAGAGAGAAAATTTGACAATATATCTCAATTTAAGTCAGGCCAATGTTTCAAGCAATAAAAATGTTCATTATTTACTGCAGAGATCAAGGAAAAAATATTCAGAATCTTGGGAGAATTTACAGTCTATATTCATGACGCAGACTACATTTCTGAGGCTTAGACAACCAAGAGGAGTAAGAATCCAACTTTCCAGGTTAAAACATTTTCCTTTATTCATCTTCTATGGCCATTTATCTCTATACCTCAACTGTGTAGAGTTCTTATGAAGACAAGTGGAATAGTTTGCTCTAATGTGCTTAAACTCTTAGAAGAAAAGTATACTATATGAGCAAATTATGATTATTACTGTAACAAACACAGGAGATAATTATTTTTGAGTCAAAAAGAACAAGGCAAAGTGTGATTCTGTATTCAAAATGACATGGTGGGCGGTAAGTGATTTTTCACTCCTGTAAAGAGCAATATAGTACTTTTCACATTGCAATGCTTATAACATGTATCCTCTAAAGGCCTTACTTCATGTGCTCATTTTATAAAAATTTCCCTTTTCTTTCCCATTAAGGTTGTTTTGTCCTTTGTATCACCTGTGTAGGCTTAGAAAGAATTACAGAAAAGCAGTTAAATTTTTGCCAAAAATAGACTGTCAAGAATCCAAGATTTCATGCATAATAATTTACTGCATTGAATATTTTCTTTTACATGATGGTTTTAATGTAAATTTATAATTTTTAGTAATAGGTTTTCCTTTGCAGTTTTTCTGTGATTATTTCTTGTTTATCTCAATATAGTGTCTGGTCAGAGATGATTAGCTTTGCAGAGGAAGGAAGTACTTTGTCTTTTCATATGTTCCTGAGCTTCATTTTCTATAAAGTGTATATATCCTGATTTGCATTAATTACACATGTTGTGTGGCATTCTTACTGAGCTGTAAACAATTGCATTTAGGTTGAAAGCAGGGGAATAATTCTATTCCTTTGGTGTGGTGTCCATACAAAACTGCAGGCTAGAGTTTGCAAATGACCGCAGGTGAAAACAACTGAGAGGTTACCACTTTTGAAAGAGACGAGTCTGAAAGAAAGTGCCCAGTTTTCTCACTTTGGGTTCTTGTATCTCCCCTTTTAACATATACCCCTTTCATCTTTCTTTTCTGATACTTCGACATTAGGGTTTTAGTAGGAGAAGGCAATGGCACCCCACTCCAGTACTCTTGCCTGGAAAATCCCATGGATGGAGGAGCCTGGTAGGCTGCAGTCCACGGGGTCACTAAGAGTCAAACACGACTGAGCGACTTCACTTTCACTTTTCACTTTCCTGCATTGGAGAAGGACATGGCAATCCACTCCAGTGTTCTTGCCTGGAGAATCCCAGGGAGAGGGGAGCCTGGTGGGCTTCCATCTATGGGGTCGCACAGAGTCGGACACGACTGAAGTGACTTAGCAGCAGCAGCAGCAGGACACCCAGACTTATCTCAAATGTCACATTTGGTTATACTACCGGGTATAGTTCATTCTTGAATTATTTCCTGGAAAGCATGCCCTGTCCTCTCTTTTCCACATAGATGCCAGATCCTGGTGTTAAAAAGATATGAAGATAGAGCAGGTAGCTGAAGAATCCAAGCATGATACTCTTTCTGCTTTCCTCCATAACTTCATTAATCATTCTGAGACACATGGCAATAAAGCAATAATTCTATATTGTTTTCTATCTCATGACTGTATTTCTCTTTCTTTCCCTGTCAAATTTTATAAACAAATAAAGGCTCCATATTGTTTGAATTTGAGTCATCATCTGGTGACTGTGAAAACAGAGTTCACGTAAAATCATGTTGTTGCAATTTTCTTACTCTGACATTATTTACATTGAGAGATTTCTAAGAAAAGAAACGTGATTACTTCTGTACGTGTTCTTGATCAAGTTCTTCTTATTCTAAAGTTGATTCTTAACTATCAGAATCGTTCGAGTATCTGACTTAAACAAGCAGATATATGTCAGTTGCTTATGGATAGTTTTAGGAAAGATATCATGGAGATCAGTCATTCCAAATTTGTTTAGGAGCCTACATAACACTGGTACAGTCAACTTCATGATAATCTCTGAAGGTGGGGTGTATTGTATTACTACAATGTAATGTAATGTAATGTAATAATACTACAATGTGATGGAGTAGGGCTCTTAGGACCTAACGAGGAAAAGTATACCATGGAAAGCAATTGTTGCAAACCTCTGTACAATTGCGAAAGATCCTTTCACTTTAAAATATTAAAAGAAATCATAGTCATTTATTCTAAATTCATTGAAAAGTTAGTTTAACTTATTCTGAGTGTCTTGCATTACTCTAGGCTTTTGACATACATGAACAACACTAACCAAAAATACTTATAATTTAGTTGGACTTAATATTAGTATTGACTATGCCAAAGCCTTTGACTGTGTGGATCACAATAAACTGTGGA
>NW_024070213.1:26181147-26190745 GCF_014754425.2 Oryx dammah
AAGACTCTTGAGAGTCCCTTGGACTGCAAGGAGATCCAACCAGTCCATTCTGAAGGAGATCAACCCTGGGATTTCTTTGGAGGGAATGATGCTAAGGCTGAAGCTCCAGTACTTTGGCCACCTCATGCAAAGGGTTGACTCATTGGAAAAGACCCTGATGCTGGGAAGCATTGGGGGCAGGAGGAGAAGGGGACGACCGAGGATGAGATGGCTAGATGGCATCACGGACTCGGTGGACGTGAGTCTGAGTGAACTCCGGGAGATAGTGATAGACAGGGAGGCCTGGTGTGCTGTGATTCATGGGGTTGCAAAGAGTCGGACACGACTGAGTGACTGAACTGAACTGAATTTTAGTATGGAAACATAGATAACAGACATTGTTACTAAATAAGTAAATTATTTACTTATTTACAGAATATACAAAGTTGGTGGACTATCAGGTTTGGCGAGTATCTAGAAGTGGGTGGGCAGGATAAAATATTAAATAGGATAATAGATACACAAAACTAGAACAAAGAACCTAAGGCAGAAACATATTTGGCAAGTTCCACAAATAGGAGTGAGAGAGCACCGCCTATAATGAGCATAGGGTGTGTGGCTTGTCAAAAAGGGAGTCAGAGAATATGAAGCCATTTAGAAGTTTTGAGCAGAGAAGTGACATGATCTGACAAATTAAAATTTGAATTCCATTAGAATGCAGTCAGGGGTAGAGTTGAAATTGGATACACGTCATACAAAAACTAAAGTGTAACTTTTTCCACAGCAGATGGTTTTTTAATTCTCTGTAAATCAAGATTTTTTGCCTAATTGAATCAAAAAGAAATCACTTGAAGATATGAACTTGAAAGGAATTCTTATAGTCACCCTTTTGTAAAGTATTCAGTTCAGTTCAGTCGCTCAGTTGTGTCCGACTCTTTGCAACCCCCTGAATCGCAGCACGCCAGGCCTCCCTGTCCATCACCAACTCCCGGAGTTTACTCAAACGCATGTCTATCGAGTCGGTGATGCCATCCAGCCATCTCATCGTCTGTTGTCCCCTTCTCCTCCTGCCTCTCAATCCCTCCCAGCAGTCCTTTCCAATGAGTCAACTCCTTGCATGAGGTGGCCAAAGTATTGGAGTTTCATCTTTAGCATCAGTCCTTCCAATGAACACCAAGGACTGATCTCCTTTAGAATGGACTGGTTGGATCTTGCAGTCCAAGGGACCCTCAAGAGTCTTCTCCAACACCACAGTTCAAAAACATCAATTCTTCAGCACTCAGCTGTCTTCACAGTCCAACTCTCACATCCATACTTGACCACTGGAAAAACCATAGCCTTGCTAGACGGACCTTTGTTGGCACAGTAATGTCTCTGCTTTTCAATATGCTATTTAGGTTGGTCATAACTTTCCTTCCAAAGAGTAAGTGTCTTTTAATTTCATGGCTGCAATCACCATCTGCAGTGATTTTGGAGCCCCCCAAAATAAAGTCTGACACTGCTTTCACTGTTTCCCCGTCTATTTCTCAGGAAGTGATGGGACTAGATGCCATGATCTTTGTTTTCTGAATGTTGAGCTGTAAGCCAACTGTTGCACTCTCCTCTTTCAATTTCATCAAGACTTTTTAGTTCCTCTTCACTTTCTGCCATAAGGGTGGTGTCATCTGCATATCTGAGGTTATTGATATTTCTCCTGGCAATCTTGATTCCAGCTTGTGCTTCTTCCAGCCCACTGTTTCTCATGATGTCCTCTGCATAGAAGTTAAATAAGCAGGGTGACAATATACAGCCTTGACGTACTCCTTTTCCTATTTGGAACCAGTCTGTTGTTCTATGTCCAGTTTGAACTGTTCCTTCCTGACCTGCATATAGGTTTCTTAAGAGGCAGATTAAGTGGTCTGGTATTCCCATCTCTTTCAGAATTTTCCACAGTTTCTTGTGATCTACACACGTCAAAGTCTTTAGCATAGTCAATAAAGCAGAAATAGATGTTTTTCTGGAACTCTCTTGCTTTTTCCATGATCCAGCAGATGCTGGCACTTACTTCCCTGCAAATAATGATATTGTAGTATATAGTCAAAACATGTACAGTGTCATCCTTAATAAAATGGAAGTTAGAATAAAAAGAATCCTAGATATTCAGATAACTAAGACCTATCCCAGATATGGTGATGAATTGTTTATGGGGTGAGGCCTGAGTAAGGATATATATGTTTAAGAAGTTCCACACACTATGCAATTGCAGTGGATTTCTGGTCTTCAATATTTATTGCTTTCCAGGTATACATGTGGCGAATATGTGTGTGTGTGTGCGTGTTTCAGAAAGAGCAAAACAGAATAAAATAGCTAGATGAATAGAGAAATGTACAAATGAGCAAGTTATCTATCATCATCTCTCTACCTATCCATCTATCTATATGTAATTATGTTTTATTATAAAGCAACAGTACCTGATTTCATCTTGAAAAATCAATGAAATAAAAATTATTTGGCATTATTTGTTATCAAGGATTAAGTTAGGATACTACTGTAGAATGTACCCTTTTATTCCTAGCAGCATAAAAGATAAATCATTAAGGAAAAACAAGTAAGAAAAGTTGGTTGTCCTACAATGTGAGTATGCAACCCTCTTGACCATATCTGTTGCTCACCTCCTGCTTACCACATTGGCCAAGCAAACTGCCCAAGTGGTCAGCATTTTTATTAGAGTCATTTCACTACTTTACTTTTATTCTATGTGTTTGTAAGTTTGTGACTTTGATTTTGAATTAAAACTTAAACATCAATACATAGAAAGTAACATGTCAGATTAGGGTAGAAAGGAAGTATCTACGGGTAAGAACTCCTATAAAGAAATTCAAAAATGTAAGTTGATGTTAAAGTAGATTTACATATTTTCTCTAGGGTTAGCTGAGGTCTCACATTTCATCCTGTGTCATCTTTGTTACCAGTGCTGTTAAGTGGCTTATTCCAGTTTATTTAGATATTTCTGATAGTGCTTTTCTTTCCTTTGATTTCCCAAAATAGAGCTTTCCTAAAACTTTATAAAATTTTGAAGGTCATTATTTGCAAGAGGAAATTTCACAGGCAAAAATTAGGGAAACTTTCAAATTATTTAAGCTAACTTTCTTCCAAGTATTTTAGCTATTAACACTTTTACGATGTCTTGTTGAGGTCAAAGAGAAAACAACATACCATAAGATTTTTTTTTTTAAATCCTACATAAAATGCATTTAAATTGAAAATATCTTCTATTATGTAAAAGTATTAACAATGTGTTGCTTGGAATAAGACGGGAGAAGTCTTAACATTTATGCACAGTTCATAAATACATGTGACCTTCAAAAAGTGATAGAAATATATGGTAAGATAATATTTTATGTATCTATTAATATGAATATTTTCTGTCAACATACATTCACCCTGTCATGTTGGCTTTTCATAATTGCTATCTCAAGAGCTTTAATTATCTCTTAAAATTATAAGTATTTACATTTGCTTTGTCTCATGTTTGCTTACCACTAACATGTCACATTTTTTTATGTGTCATGACAAATGGTCACTCATCATTAATAAAATGACAGGGCTGTTATCCAAGCTGTAAACACAGTAGGTTTTTAAAACAAGCTTCAAAGATTAAATCTCCACTGTGATTTCCTACAGAGTATACACATCAATAGAGTTGACTGTGTGCTGTCACTTTCTCTATGGAGGCTAACTGACTTATCCACTACATATTATACACAAACTCACAGTATTCTTTTAGAAACTACAGTTGAAAGTGAGCAAGTAGTTAGAATGTTTGCCTTTCTTGGAGGAATCCAGGTTTATTTATAAAATTAAAAATAAAAAAGAGAAATATACCTTGTGTTTGATCTCACATCTCATTTGTATTTAACCATGCTATAGTAGCAGTGAGCTACACCTTATTTAAAATAACTAAATTATATTTATGACATATGAGTTTCAGTAGTTTGAATCATTCTTGAGTCAGCTATCAAGGTCTCAGATTGGAGCAGCTGAAGAGAATTGACTGTGACTGCACTGCCCTTGCCAAAGTCTCCTTTGCACAAGGAGTTCCTTAATCTTTTTTTTAAAAAATTGAAGTACAGTTGATTTACAATATTATAGTATTACATGTTTGAGGCATATAGCACAATGATTCAGTATTTTATACATTATAGTCCATTGAAAATTATTATAAAATATCTGTATTTCACTGTGCTGTACAATAATCCTTGTCCCTTTTCTATTTTATACACAGTACTTGGTATCTCTTAGTCCCATATCTTGTCCCTTCCACCATTCTTCTCCCTATTGACACCTGTTAGTTTTCTATATTTGTGAGTGTATATTTGTTCTGTTATATATAAATTGCCTATTTTTTTAGATTTCACATATAAATGATGACATAAATTATGTGCCTTTTTCTGCGTGACATATTTCACTAAGTATAATACTCTCTAGATCCATCCACGTGGTTGGAAATGATGGAATTTCATTCTTTTCATGGTTGAGTAATATTACTTTGTGTGTGTTATCCACTCATTTGTTGATGGGCATTCAGGTTGCTTCCACATATTGGCTATAACATGCAATTCAGCTATGAACATTGGGTTGCATGTATCTCTTCGAATTAGTTTTTTTGTCTTTTTCAAATATATACTGAAGAATGAAAATGCTGGAATATATGGAAATTCAATTTTCAGTTTACTGAGGAAATTCTACACTGTTTTCCACAGTGAATGTGCCAATTTACATTCCCACCAACAGTTTACAAGGGTTCCCTTTTCTCCACATCCTCACCAATATTTGTTATTTGTAGACCTTTTGATGACAGTCATTTAGGTGTGAGGTGATATCTCACTATGATTTTGATTTGCATTCCTCTGAAAGAGATGGGAATACCAGACCACCTAACCTGCCCCTTGAGAAATCTGTATGCATGTCAGGAAGCAACAGTTAGAACTGGACATGGAACAACAGACTGGTTCCAAATAGGAAAAGGAGTACATCAAGGCTGTATATTGTCATCCTGCTTATTTAACTTATATGCAGAGTACATCATGAGAAATGCTGGGGTGGAAGAAACACAAGCTGAAATCAAGGTTGCCGGGAGAAATATCAATAACCTCAGATATGCAGATGACACCACCCTTATGGCAGAAAGTGAGGAGGAACTAAAAAGCCTTTTGATGAAAGTGAAAGAGGAGAGTGAAAAAGTTGGCTTAAAGCTTAACATTCTGAAAACGAAGATCATGGCATCCGGTCCCATCACTTCATGGGAAATAGATGGGGAAACAGTGGAAACAGTGTCAGACTTTATTTTGGGGGGCTCCAAAATCACTGCAGATGGTGATTGCAGCCATGAAATTAAAAGACACTTACTCCTTGGAAGAAAAGTTATGACCAACTTAGATAGCATATTCAAAAGCAGAGACATTGCTTTGCCGACTAAGGTCCGTCTAGTCAAGGCTATGGTTTTTCCTGTGGTCATGTATGGATGTGAGAGTTGGACTGTGAAGAAGGCTGAGCACCGAAGAATTGATGCTTTTGAACTGTGGTGTTGGAGAAGACTCTTGAGAGTCCCTTGGACTGCAAGGAGATCCAACCAGTCCATTCTGAAGGAGATCAACCCTGGGATTTCTTTGGAAGGAATGATGCTAAGGCTGAAGCTCCGTTACTTTGGCCACCTCATGCGAAGAGTTGACTCGTTGGAGAAGACTCTGATGCTGGGAGGCATTGGGGGCAGGAAGAGAAGGGGACGACAGAGGATGAGATGGCTGGATGGCATCACTGACTTGCTGGACATGAGTTTGGGTAAACTCCGGGAGTTGGTGATGGACAGGGAAGCCTGGCGTGCTGCAATTGATGGGGTCGCAAAGAGTCGGACAGGACTGAGCGACTGAACTGAACTGAACTGAACTGAATGATTAGCAATGTTGAGCATCTGTTTATATGCCATTAGTTATCTGTATGTCTTCTTTGGATAAATGTCTTCTTTGGATAAATGTCTGTTTGGCGCTTCCAGCCATTTTTAAATCTGGTTAGTTTAGTTGTTGGCATTAAGTTGTATGATCAACTAGCTCTTGAGGTTTGGGAAGTTTTTAGCCATAACTTCATCAAATGCACTTTCAACTTCTTTTTCTTTTCTTCTCTTTCTGGGTCCCTATAATGTGAATGTTGGTACACTTGATGTTATCCCAGAGATCTCAACTGTTATCCTTTTTTTCATTTGATTTTCCTTTTGCTGTTGTGATTGGTTTCCATTATTCTATATTTCAGATCACTTACACATTTCTTGCATCACTTAGTTGTTATTCATTCTATTGTTTGTTTCCCTGTTTCAGTCATTGAGTTCTTCGATTCTTACTTTTAGGTGCTTTTTTAGATTTCCTAACTCCTGTTAAAATTCTCACTGTGCTTATCTAGTCTTTCCCCTAATTCATTTAGCATTCTTCTTGAATTCTTTATCTAGCAAATTGTTTACTTTTGTTTCCTTATTTTTCAGGGAATTTCTCTTGCTCTTCCAGTTGGGATCAGTTTCTCTATTTTCTTTTTGCTTAATTTTCTCTCTCTGTGAACTCAGTTGAGATAGTTACCTATTGCAGTCTTGCACAGCTGTCCTTATGTGGGGGCATCCCTATATAATCTGCGTGTGTCCAGTGCCTAGGGTGAAAGATCTGCTTTCAGTGTGAACACAAGTTACATCTTTCCTCAAAGATGAAGTGTCCAAGCAGCTGTCATGTTGGTAGATGGTGGGGCTGAAGATGGAAAGGCTACAGTGAGGGCAGTGCTTCCCTTCTGCTCAGTAGCCATTTGTGCCCTGCCAGGGGTGGAATCAGATCCTAAGGGTCTTGAGGGCAGGGTCCAGTCTGTCTCTGTTCCCTTTAAGTGTGTGTTCTCCTCTTTCCCAGCATTGGCACTCTTGTCCCAGAAGGGAGCCATACTGGAGCATGAAGGGCCTGTGCAGGCTCTCGGCTTGTAACAGGGTGCAAGCTGCAGCATTTTGCCCACCAACAGAGGTGCCAGTCTGCTTCTGAGACACTGGCTGTACAACTGCCAGTAATGGCTGCCCACATCTTGCTTCGGTACAGGTTCAGGTCTGGATCTTCTTTGTCCTTCATAGTCAATCATTCTCTGCAGCCTCTGCCACCCTTGCCCTAGTGTACAGCTGTGCCATGGGGCAAGTGGGGCTCCTGTGGGCTCTTTGTAAATGCAGAGGGGTGTGGGCTGTGGTGGGCCCACTGCCATGAGGGATCAGGACCACTTCTAACATGCTACCTGTGTAATGGCCAGTAATGTCTGTCCCTGTTCCCTCAGATGCTGCTTTGAGTCTGAGTCACCCCTGTATCTCATGGTGAAGTTATTTCCTTGGTTGCGGCAGTCTTTGCGTCAGTGTGGAGCTTCCATGTGATGTAAGCAGGGCTGGAGCTTTCATTGGGCTTAGGTTAGGGGCATGTCCCAGGGAGGTTGCAGAAAACCAGGCAGTACTTCAAGCAGCTTTCAATCCACCCTTACTGCACTGCTTTGGGAGCAAGCGGCATGTGCACACTCCTCATGTGCAGAGTCCAGACTCCCCACAGTCCTTCTGTTAGGCCCACAGTTCTCCAAACAGCAAAGCGGGTTCATATTCCCTCTATTGGACCCTGGGACTGGATATGTGACTGGAGTCACTCACTGCCCAGGACATATCTCCATTTATGTTATCTCCCTTTCCCTTGAGTCCCTCCCAGGAACACAGGTCTTGACTGTTTCTTTTCTTCCTACTCAATTCTGTATAGGTCATTCTTACAGCCTGAGTTGTATAGTTGTCTTTATGTGAGTTTCTGGATAGTTTTCAGTGAGAACTGTTCCATAGGTAGATGTATTTTTTATCTGTTCATGGGTTCAGGTGAGGTCCATGTCCTCCTATTCCACTATTTTGATCTATATCCCTACATATAACTTATTTAAGCTTAGTAAGAGCAGGAATTGTCAAATATGCAAATGGTGAAGATGTTTATAAAAATATTTTGACCAGGATGTGGATATGGATGTGAACTGGGGACAAATTAAGTATATTTATAAAAATGTAATTGTACTTCCAAAAAAAAAAATAAAAGTGACTTAGTCATTTAATGCATCCCATGTCTAAGATGTGTTACTCTTTAATAAAACTTTGTTGAAAGTAAATGGATCATGTCAAAGAAAGTTCGTCTAACAATTTATTTATATAAAATAATATAGGATATAATATCATTAACCATTTTTGAAAAAATATAATTTACAAAACTAAGTTAATTTTCTGTCAAAAATTTATATGCAGTGTTTAAAAATTTTATGTTTTAGTGGTGAAAGATATTTTAAGATATAACAACAACTGAAGACAGAACAGTAACATCTACAGGGACTATATTTGAGTATCTGAATATCTTCACTTCAAAATAGAATATTTGCTTTTTTCTTATTCATAATATAGGCCACACTGCATATTTAATCAGTATAATTTAGGTTTTTGCTCAGGGACTCTATTTAGTCATTGAAATATTTACTATGAGCAAGGGGTAAATAAAAAGACAAAGCATAGTCACTGTTCTCAAGGAAGATGAAATCAAACTGGTAATGGCAAAGGACAAATATTATAAACAACTTAAAAATACTGTAAATAAATTCTGCAAATGCATGAGATTTATAAAGGAGGTTCAATAGAAAAAGAGAAGTAAAGTAGTTTAAGAAATACTTTAATAGTAGAATTGACAATATCCTGTGCCTAATAAATGTGAGAAAAGGGAATAATGAACTATTACTAAAATTTCTTCCTACCATAATTGGGTGAATTGACTCTCATGACCAAGATATTTTGAATAACTTTGGCTGAAAATTGTATTTGATTTGGAAGAAAGAAAGTGAAGTCACTCAGTCGTGTCCGACTCTTTGTGACCCCATGAACTGCAGCCCACCAGGCTCCTCCATCCATGGGATTTTCTAGGCAAGAGTACTG
Organism: Oryx dammah; assembly: GCF_014754425.2. NCBI lineage: Eukaryota > Metazoa > Chordata > Mammalia > Artiodactyla > Bovidae > Oryx > Oryx dammah. The sequence continues at coordinate 26,190,110 of NW_024070213.1, forward strand.
GAGTGGGTTGCCATTGGAGTATATGAAATATAAATATCTGTTGTTCATTCTCAGAATGTCTAATGTTCCAGGCTCTCAATAGAAATTTTCAAAAAGCGATTAGAAATGCATCTGTAGTTCAAATAATTTGGTGTTATCAGAAATGAAGCGGCAATTGGAAATATATTTAAAATAAAAAAAGATTACTCAACTTAGCAAAAAATATAATCATTAAGGCTTGCCATTGAAAACTAAGTATGAATTTTAGAAGTAGAAAAGGGAGGCAAATGTCTCACTTTGGAAATATAAAAGATAAGAGACTGAGCACAGCATTTTTGTGATGAATAGATGATATCTTTCAAATATGTTAAAAAATCATATACAAAAAGAGATGCACAGCTCTTTACACACATATGCTTGTAATAGTCTTAATTCCTGATGAATAACTAAAAACTGACTTTTTTGACATAAAATTTTGGTAGGTTACAGTACACTGTTGGATCACTGTAACCTAATGATGGTATTTTCATTAATTTTTTTAAAAAATTCTATTTTTCAATATTTTAAAACAAGTTATTTTATCATATTTCCTGATGACAAACCCTTAGTTTTTGTGGTTTATAAACCTCTTTATTTTAACTTCAGTTTGAAGAATCG